>NC_065581.1:56306743-56610558 GCF_024542745.1 Macaca thibetana thibetana | reverse complement strand
AAACTACTTTAAATTTCATATGGAACCAAAAGAGTCCGTATAGTCAAGACAATCTAAGCCAAAAGAACAAAGCTGGAGGCATCATGCTACCTGACTTCAAACTATACTACAAGGCTACAGTAACGAAAACAGCATGGTACTGGTACTAAAACAGACATATAGACCAATGGAACAGAACAGAGCCCTCAGAAATAATAGCACACATCTACAACCATCTGATCTTTGACAGACTTGACAAAACAAGAAATGGGGAAAGAATTCCTTATTTAATAAATGGTGCTGGGAAAACTGGCTAACCATATGTAGAAAGCTGAAACTGGATCCCTTCCTTACACTTTACACAAAAATTAATTCAAGATGGATTAAAGACTTAAATGTTAGGTCTAAAACTTCCCTGATTTTTAAAATGTTTACTTGAATAATCTATTTGAGGGACTGTCAGAGAAAATGATTACCTAAACACTGACTTCTAGTTCCCCCTCTTACATTCTCATCTGTAATGACAAAAATAATAGAATGAGAGGAAAATACTGTAAATTTGCCATAACATTTCCGGAATTTGTGCTTGATGGTATAGATCGATGAGAACTCTGAGAGCCAAGTTTGAAATTTTCCCTTTTGGTGAAGTAGGTTAGCATAGAGAATTCTGGAAGACTTCCACAGAAGGCAAGAGTGCCATTGGGAGAGGAGAAACCTTCCACTTGGATTCATTTTCACTGTTTTAATTTAAGACATTTAAAAGAACGTGCATCCAAGGACCCAATGGCCCCAGACACCTGTCAGTAAGGTAGGAATATTATTTGGCAGCTCCATGCTTAAAAGATCATTCTAAAAGTAATGAAAGATAGAAAGTTAAGAGAACAGATAGAGAATAAATGAGAACCTGATTCAGAAACAGTTAAAAACACAAAAGGAGTTAGCTGTGTGAGCTAAGAAAATTAAGCATGCAATAACATAATTAACACCTGCATTATAAGTTATCAAGAATATAATCTGGTATCAATTGCTCTGAGGCAAGAAAGTTAAATTCTCAAAGTCTAGAAGTTGAGGATTAATTTAAAAAACCATGAAAAACAGATAGCAGAACATGAATATAGATCGTTGCTCTTAAAAAAGAAACAGCAACAACAACAACAAAAAAAACAGCTTCTACACGGCAAAAGAAACTATCAACAGAGTAAACAGACAGCCTACAGAATGGGAGAAGATATTCAGAAACTAGGCTGGGCATGGTGGCTCACGTCTGTAATCCTAGCACTTTGGGAGGCTGAAGGGGGAGGATCCCTTGGGCTCAGGAGTTCGAGACCAGCCTGTGTAACACAGTGAAACCTGTGTCTACAAAAAATACAAAAATTAGCCGATCATGGTGGTGTGTGCCTGTAGTCCTAGCTACTAGAGAGGTTTAAGTGAGAAGATCACTGAGCTCGGAAGGTCGAGGCTGCACTGAGCCATGATAGCACCACTGCACTTTAGCCTGTGTGATGGCTTAAAAAAGAGTTTTACCGTTCTTTTATCTAATTCCTTAAGTTGCACAATTAGTACATTAGTTATCTACCTTTCTTATATAAGCATTTATACTGTACATTTCCCTTTAAATTCTCTTTTACTTATATTTAACAACTTTTGTATATAGTATGTATATGTCAATTTTAGTTGTATGTTTAGTTCCATTGTATTTTTAATTGACTTATCAGTTAACATGTGTCTTATAATTTTTAAAATAAAAATATACAACATTTTATCTACAATGATTTCTAATTTATTTACATTCTGATCTGAGGATGTATTCTGTATTAAATTACATATTTTTAAAATTTGTCGAGACTAGATTATATCCTATTACATCATCAATTATCTGCATTTAACTTAACGGAATGTGTATTCCTTAATCCAGTTTAAAGTTCTATATAATCCCATTAGACCAAGCTTGTTAATTGTGCTTTTTAAATGCTCCATGTCCTTTCTGGTTTGATTGACTTATCCATGGTTCAGAGATACATGTAAATGCTCCTACCATGTTGGTGGTACGATGGTAAGATGCCTACCATCTTAATAGCATAACAGATAATAAGATAGCCATCTTATTAAGTGCATAAAATTTTTAGGTATATTATTTTTCTTGTTAATAAAAACTTTTATTAGTTTATAAATCTCTATGACAAATCATGCTTTTGTAATAGCTTTAAGGTTCATTAAATTTTAGGATATATCTTACAAATAATAAATAGCTTGATTTTTAAAGCCCAACCAATATGGCATTTTAAAAATTTGTTTCCACTGTTGAACTCAATCCATTTAAATATATTGTAATTACTGCTGTATTTGAATTTATTTCTACTGTTATATTTTGGGTTTCCGTGCTTCTTTTCTTTTTTTCTTGCTTTCTTGAAGATAAGGTTTTTCTTTAGTTCACCTTTTTCCTCTCTGGTTTAGAGATGATTTGCCCACAATTATTTTGATTGGTATTCTAGAAATTGAAACATGCAACTTAAATTTAATGAATTTAAAAATGATTCAGTCTATATTTTTACTCTCATTTGGAGACTACTTTAACTGTCTTTAGCATATTCCCAGTTCACATGCTATTAATATATAGAATTAGTTCAATCTTTTGTATTTTTATTCCTTAAACAATAGGCTTATTTGGATAAACAGGTTGAATATCCCTTTTCCAAAATGCTTGGGACCAGAAGTGTTTCAGATTAAAATTTTTTTTTTGTATTTTGAAATATTTGTATACATATTACAAGCTGTCTTAGAATAGGACTCAAGCCTAAACTTGAAAATTATTTGTTTCATATATACCTTATGCACATAGCCTGAAGATAATTTTATTCAATATTTTCAATAATTTGTGCATGAAACAAAACTTGTATACATTGAACCAACAGAAAGCAATGGGTTCACTATCTCAGCCACCCATATGGACAACCTGGTTATTTGGTATCACCATAATGCTGAGCAAATTATTGGAAGTTGGGAACCAGTCAGGTCATTATTGCAATCATCCTGGTAAGATGTAGGGTAGATGAGTACATGATAGTGACTCATTGAGACAATGTGAATTTACAGTTAACAGTGATAGGAACAAAAGGAATAAAAAATATCGTTGATCAAAGACCAAAATCTCCATAAATGGGTGAATCACTCACTGCTAGGGGAAATATAAATTAGCCAAATCTCCAGGTAGGGAATTTGGGAATGCATGCCAGAAACTATAAAAATAAAAGTATACAGTATACCTTTCACCAGCAATTCCACCTTCACAAGTAAGAAATTATTCAGGCAAACATGAATGTGTATGAACAAAACCTTTTCATGAAGCTCTGTTTTTAAATTATTATTATTTTTTCTTAGAGACCTGGTCTTTCTATGTCACCCAGGCTGGGGTGCAGTGACATAATCGTAGCTCGCTGTACCCTCGAACTCATGGGCTTAAGCAATCCTCCTGCCTCAGCCTCTCAAGGAGCTGGGACTGCAGATACATGCCACCATGCCCAGCTAATATTTTAAATTTTTTGTAGAGGCAAGATCTGGCTTTGTTGCTCAGATTGGTTTTGACCTGTTCTTAAGTAATCCTCCTGCCTTGGCTTCCCAAAGTGCTGGGATTACAAATGTGAGCCACCACATCTGGCCTTGAATCTTTGTTTTTGACGTAGCAAATTAGAACCAATCTATATATTTGTTCAACAAAATAGAATACAGTCATCAAAAATGAAGATATAAATCTATATATTTGGTCATAAAAAATTCACAATCTATTGTTAAGTGATTAGTATATAAAGTACATCACTAAAAATAATATGCAGGCATGTATAGAAAAGGTTTGAAAGTATATTTATAGCTATAGCTATAATTCTAACAGTGCTTATATTGCTGTTTTCTATTGTTTTTCCTTTTTTGATAATGTATGTGAATTACTGTGTTTTGGGAAAATGGTGATGCCATTAACAGGTACTTCAAAGAAGCCAGCATAGGATTTTGATTTAGTGTAAAATGTAATGAATTTAGATGTCATTTAAAGCTCTGGCCAAAAATCCAATTGGATATGTCTGATTATCAGTTTGGAAGAGACTGATTGTAAAGAATTTGAAATGAAATAGCCGATAATGGTTACCGAAGGCTGGGAAGGACAGGGGGATTGGGTATGATAAGAGGATGGTTAATGGGTACCAAAATTCAGTTAGATAGAAGAAATAAGGTTTAGTGTTTGGTAACACAATAGGGTAACTATAGTTAATAATAATTGTGTACATCAAAATATCTACAATAGTGGAATTAGAAAGTTCCTAACATAAATAAATGATAAATACTTGAGGTGATGAATATCCTAATTACCTTGATTTGATCTTCATATGCTTGTATCAAAATTTCACATGCACCCCAGATATATGCACAACTGTTATGTATCCATTATAGTTAAAAATTAAAAAATGGCTAATGACAAAATTTTAGAAAATTTAAGATGAAATGACTGACGTATTTTTTTTTTTTTTTGAAATGGAGTCTCTGTCACCCAGGCTACAGTGCAACTGCAGTCTCAGCTCACTGCAACCTCTGCCTCCCAGGTTCAAGCGATTCTTCCCCCTCAGCGTCTCGAGTTGCTACAATTATAGCCACCCACCATCATGCCTGGCTAATTTTTATATTTTTATTAGAGATGGGACTTCACCACATTAGCCAGGCTGGCCTTGAACTCCTGACCTCAGGTGATCAGCCCGCCTCGGCCTCCCAGAGTGCTGGGATTACGGGCGTGAGCCACCATGCCTGGCCGCCAGAACTTTTTAATATTAAAAAAATAATAACTGGCTTCCAGGAAGTCTAGTGCTTATTTTTTAATGCTAAGTTTGAAGAATGATGTAAGCCCATATTTTGGTTGCATTTATCAGCCCCTTTCTTTTACAGAGCTTAACTCTCTTCTCCTCGCGTATTCTCAGTCCTATTATATACAATTGCCTTTATCAGTTATTTGAAATCTTTTGTAGATTGATGGTCTATATAGTTTAAAAACATATAGTGTATAATTAAATAATGATTCTAGTGGTCATTATTCAGGACAAGCCAACTGAGAGGGCACTTTAATTAATTTCTACAATTGAATAAAAATCCTGTAGCTATCACTTCTGAGCATCTGACTTTTCCAGGAAATCTTTGAATGACACATTTTTCTATGATTATTTTGTCAATTTCAAGTCTTGATCTTTTAAAATGATCAAGATTTGATCTTTTTTTTTAAAGAACAAAAAGTATTTTTATTTATTTGTTCATTTAATATAATTACAAAAGTTTTGTTTCACAAGAGGATATAATAATCCTAAATATACAGGCACCCAACCTCAGAACACCCATATTCCCAAAACAAATATTACTACACCAAGAAAGAGATAATATAAAAATACCACAATAGTGGAGGACTTTAACATCCCACTCACAGCACTAGACAGATCACAGAAACCGAAAGTTTAAACTAGACTTTAAACAAAATGGACTTAACAGACATTTACAGAACATTCTACCCAACATGTACAGAATATACATTCTTTTCATCAGCACACAGAACATTCTCCAAGATAGACTACATATTAGTCCACAAAACAAGACAACACATTATTATTATTATTATTATTATTATTATTATTATACTTTAAGTTCTAGGGTACAGGTGCACAACGTGCAGGTTTGTTACATATGTATACATGTGCCATGTTGGTGTGCTTCACCTATTAACTCATCATTTACATTAGGTATATCTCCTAATGCTGTCCCTCCCCACTACTCCCTCCCCACAATAGGACTTGGTGTGTGATGATCCCCTTCGTGTGTCCAGGTGATCTCATTGTTCTTTTCCCACCTATGAGTGAGAACATGTGGTGTTTGGTTTTCTGTTCTTGTGATAGTTTGCTGAGAATGATGGTTTCCAGCTGCATCCATGTCCCTACAAAGGACACGAACTCGTCCTTTTTTATGACTGCATAGTATTCCATGGTGTATATGTGCCACATTTTCTTAATCCAGTCTGTCACTGATGGACATTTGGGTTGATTCCAAGTCTTTGCTATTGTGAATAGTGCCACAATAAACATACATGTGCATGTGTCTTTATAGCAGCGTGATTTATAATCCTTTGGGTATATCCCCAGTAATGGGATGGCTGGATCAAATGGTATTTCTAGTTCTAGATCCTTGAGGAATCGCCACACTGTCTTCCACAATGGTTGAACTAGTTTACAGTCCCACCAACAGTGTAAAAGTCTTCATATTTCTCCACATCCTCTCCAGTACCTGTTGTTTCCTGACTTTTTAATGATCGCCATTCTAACTGGTGTGAGATGGTATCTCATTGTGGTTTTGATTTGCATTTCTCTGATGGCCAGTGATGATGAGCATTTTCTCATGTGTCTGTTGGCTGTATGAATGTCTTCTTTTGAGAAGTGTCTGTTCATATCCTTTGTCCACTTTTTGATGGAGTTGTTTGTTTTTTTCTTGTAAATTTGTTTGAGTTCTTTGTAGGTTCTGGATATTAGCCCTTTGTCAGATGAGTAGATTGCAAAAATTGTCTCCCATTCTGTAGGTTGTCTGTTCACTCTGATAGTAGTTTCTTTTGCTGTGCAGAAGCTCTTTAGTTAGATCCTATTTGTCAATTTTGGCTTTTGTTGCCATTGCTTTTGGTGTTTTAGACATGATGTCCTTGTCCATGCCTATGTCCTGAATGGTATTACCTAGGTTTTCTTCTAGGGTTTTTATCGTTTTAGGTCTAACATTTAAGTCTCTAATCCATCTTGAATTAATTTTCTTATAAGGAGTAAGGAAAGGGTCCATTTTCAGCTTTCTGCTTATGGCTAGCCAATTTTCCCAGCACCATTTATTAAATAGGGAATCCTTTCCCCATTTCTTGTTTCTCTCAGGTTTGTCAAAGATCAGATGTGTGGCATTATTTCTGAGGACTCTGTTCTGTTCCATTGGTCTATATCTCTGTTTTGGTACCAGTACCATGCTGTTTTGGTTACTGTAGCCTTGTGGTATAGTTTGAAGTCAGGTAGCGTGATGCCTCCAGCTTTGTTGTTTTGGCTTAGGAATGTCTTGGCAATGCGGGCTCTTTTTTGGTTCCATATGAACGTTAAAGCAGTTTTTTCCCAATTCTGTGAAGAAAGTCATTGGTAGCTTCATGGGGATGGCGTTGAATCTATAAATTACCTTGGGCAGTATGGCCATTTCCACAATATTGATTCTTCCTATCCATGAGCATGGTATGTTCTTCCATTTGTTTGTGTCCTCTTTTATTTCACTGAGCAGTGTTTTGTAGTTCTCCTTGAAGAAGTCCTTTACATCCCTTGTAAGTTGGATTCCTAGGTATTTTATTCTCTTTAAAGCTAATATGAATGGGAGTTCATTCATGATTTGGCTCTCTGTTTGTCTGTTACTGGTGTATAAGAATGCTTGTGGTATTTGCACATTGATTTTGTATCCTGAGACTTTGCTGAAGTTGCTTATCAGCTTAAGGAGATTTGGGGCTGAGACAATGGAGTTTTCTAAGCATACAATCATGTCATCTGCAAACAGGGACAATTTGACTTCTTCTTTTCCTAACTCAATACGCTTTATTTCTTTCTCTTGCCTTTTTTTTTTCTTGCTTCTTTTTTTTTTTCTTCTTTTTTTTTGAGACAGAGTCTTGCTCTGTTGCCCAGGCTAGAGTGCAGTGGCACCATCTCGGCTCACTGCAAGCTCCGCCTCCCGGGTTCACGCCATTCTCCTGCCTCAGCCTCCCGAGTAGCTGGGACTACAGGCTCCCGCCACCACGCCTGGCTAATTTTTTGTATTTTTAGTAGCAACGGGGTTTCATCATGTTAGCTAGGATGGTCTCGATTTCCTGACCTCATGATCTGCCTGCCTCGGCCTCCCAAAGTGCTGGGATTACAGGCATGAGCCACCACGCCCGGCCTTTTATTTATTTTGAGAAGTCATTGCATGTCTTTATGGTTCAGGTAAATCTTTATTCACCAAGGTTTTTTAATTTCACTGGATGAAAAGTTATTCACAAATCCTAACTAACCAAAATGCAGATAACAAAGTAAAGTTTATTTCTAAAACTGTTTGAATCTATCTGTGTGACACAGTTGAAAATGATCCACTCTCTCCATTTCTTCTGGTTCAAATCCTTTTTGCCCCGTGCATTATTGCCTCCATTTGTTCTCCCTGCTCTTAACATCTCCTCATTTTACGTCTTCTCCACATTACCACTATGGTAGTTAATTGTGTAAAATTCCTGATTGATAAATTTTTCACTCCCCATTCCTGATAGGCTAAAAACTTTCATAAGCAATGTCTGTATTTGGGTTCTGTGCTGTTTTCCCGATTCCATTTTCCTCTGCTCTTCTTCAAAATGCACTCTGCACTGTAGCTGCTCAAAGTGCCTGGGGGCATAATTTGAATTATTTTGTTTTCTGCTTTTATAAAAGTAGAGAGAACTTTTTTCCCATACCTTCTGAAAATCCTATTGATCTGTGTTTTCTTTTCAGCTACTATACATATATTTTGGTTAAAAAAATTAATTGACGTAATTGTACATATTCATGGGGCATATGTGATATGTTGATTCATGTATACAAAGTGTCATTATCAAATTACAAAGTGTAATTATATACAAAGTGTCATTATCAAATTACAAAGAGTAATTATCATCACACTCAAACATCTATCATTTCTTTGTGTTGTTAACATTAAAAATCCTCTCTTCTAACTATTTTGAAATATCCATTATTAACTATAGTCATCCTGCTGTGCTATAGAACCCTAGAACTTATTCTTCCTATCTAAATGCAATTTTTTACCCATTAACCAACCTCTTCCTATTCTTCCCTCCCTACTACCCTTCCTAGAGTCTGATAACCACTATTTTACTCTCTTTCTTTGAGATAAACTTTTTTTTAGCTCCCACATATGAGTGAGAACATGCTGTATTTGTCTTTCTGTGCCTGGCTTATTTCACTTAGCATACAAAAAAATTCTAAAAATAGAAATACCATATGATCCGGTAATCCCACTGCTGTTTATATATCCAAAGGAAAGAAATCAATACATTGAAGAGAGATTTGCACTTCCATGTTTATTGCAGCAGTATTCACAATAGCCAAACTATGAAATCAACCTAAGTGCTTAACAATAGATAAGTGGATAAAGAAAATATGGTATTTTGATCCATTTTTGACGTGGAGGAAAATCAGTTGCAAAATCTGTTGTGGCAGCTCATTCATCTAATGACTATATAGATTTCTCTGTTTTCCTTCTTGTGCCAATAAGAAGGCATTATTTATTCTTTAATAAAGAATGGTCTTCCTTGAGGACTCTGATAAAATAGTACCATGTCTGGAATGGTCATGGGTTCATTCCTTTATCCCTTGGCCCCATGAACATTTCTGTTCTTGCCCTTGTGTATTTCCTTCCATTCATGTCAATGCCATTGTTTGTTTGTACTGTTCATAAATTTCATCCCTACTCTTTGGTCTGGATTCTTTCTGTGCATTTTAGTGCCCATTCAAGGGAGGACAATAACTTTAAAAGTGTAATTAATGAGGAAAAAATAAATGTCTGAGCTCCTTGGGGTGGTGGAGATGAAGATTTTAAGTCAAGAAATAGAAAGTATAGTGATATCTCTTATTTTTACCCCTCTGGCATCCTGAGACTAGAAAATATTCTTAATGATACAGTTGGGTTCTAACAGTTATTGGTATGTTCCATGCACTGAATGTTTGTGTACCCTCAAAATTCATATGTGGAAGCTTAAATACCCAGTGTGATGGTTTTGCGAGATGGGTCTTTGGGAGGTAATTAAGTCGTGAGAATGGAGCCCCCATTATAATAGAATTAGTGCCCTTAGATGAAACAGGAGAGAGATGATCTCTCTCTACTATATGAGTATGCAAGGGGAAGATGACCCTTTGCAAACTAGGAAGAGCACTCACCAGACACCTCATCTTTGAGTACCTCAATCTTGGACTTCTAGCTTCCAGAACTCTGAGAACTGTGAGAACTAAATTTCTGTTGTTTAAGTCATCCCATCTATGGTATTCTTTTATGGCAGCCAAAACTGACTTTGACAGTGTGTTATTGGCCTTATTAAATTAACACATGCATAAAAGAAAGTGTCACCCATCCAAATTCCACCGGCTCTCCCCACCTTGAAAAAAGTGCAGAATAGAAAAAAATTAAAGCGTGCTTAGAGAAAACTTTAAATGAACCTGCTTCCTCATATTAGCTGGCTGTAACCTTGCAGGCTTGAGCTGTACCCAAGATCATTGCCCTTCATTAGTCCATGTAATAACTGGGATTTTTTTTTTTTTTAAGTGGGAAGGAAATGAATCAATTGTCTTGCCTTGGTAAGATGCTTAAATTTTTTTCAATAGATTGTTTCCAAGTCTGTCGGAAATGTTCTGTTTCAACTTTCAGTTGGAACAAGATTACACTAAATAAAAGAGCCTCTTTCTTGAGTCCCTTAATAAATTGCTTTAATTAGATGCTTTGTTACATAGTAGTTTCTTACCACTAAATGCTTTAAAATGTAATAATTTTTGGGGGGGTAGAATATTTTCACTGTTTGCATTTTTAATTTTTCTTTTGAATTAGGCATCATAGTAACTTTTCCCAAAATCAGAAGTATGGGTGTTATTTCTTCTTCATTAATTATACTTATTTTTTTCTTTCTCATTTGCTTGTTTCTCTGCTGATAGATACATAGAGAGCAGGGCCAAGCTATAGCTTTGCTTTTGTCCTTTGTTTTCAAACATCACCTGATAAAACTGCAATAATTTTTATCTTAAATGTTTAGTTTGAGCACCTCCACCTTGATATTATTTGGCAGAATATTGAATACTAAAGTTTGACTGCTATCTGGTGAGGAGGTGAGACCATACGCTTCTCTGCTTGTGTTGCTATCACCAGCTTCCTGACGAATTCTGAGTTATTTCTTGGTGTACAAGTTTTCTCTGCCCTCAAAATCTCTATTTGGCTTATTTGACCTAATAGACATGTCTCTTTAAAAAAGACCCAGCCTGGGCCTCTTCTCTGACTGCCCCAATCCTCAAGGGTGCTCCTTCCCATTATCTCTTTGGAACTCGAACTCTTTCTCTGAACAAATGAGTCACGTTTATCTAAACCTTACCTTTCAACTCTGTATTTTGTTTCCTTCTTTTGCTTATGTTTGGGGCCTCTGGAAATCTGAACCTAGCGAAAGAAAAACAAATACTCTAAACTTTTCTTCCTAAGAATGCCTTGGCTCTTACCCTTTTCTGTGTCTCTGCAGCAGACACAAAGCGTCCATATCCATTTCACATAGATCCTTCTCCCCAGAGCTCTTTTATTCCTAAGCAAAGTGAAGAATTTATAGTCATCTGGTGATTCCGGCACAGTAATTCAATTTTTGTACTGGAAGTTTTACTGCTTAATATTTTGGCTAGACATCTTATTAACAAATAGTATTAATTATATTAGCAATAATGACTGTTATTTACTGTTTTTTATGTACCTTGTGCTGAGTTAAGTAGTTTACACAGTTATATAAGAAATCTAGATTTATTAAGTAACAATCACCTCTTTCTTCTAGTCAACATTGTATTTTATGATCCATGTTGCCGACAGTCAATAAAACATGTTTTGGAACATGGTCAATGGATCAGAGACCTGGGTTCAATTCTGTGTCTGCCAAGTAATATGTGTATGACCTTGTATAAGTTATTAAACATTGTTTTATCTGACAAGTATTTTTGAAAAAAAATTATGCCTTTTATTTGTACATTAATATTAAAATTTAAAATTGTGTTGACTGTATACATTTTAGAACCTGGGTTACATTATTAAAAGAAATGATATCTAACTAATGTAATTATAGTGAGGAGAAATAAAGTTATATATGCAAAACACTTAACTTAGTGCTTGGCACATAACAGGAGTCAATAAATTGTAGCTCTCCTACAGTTCTCCGCTCTCAGAATTATCAAGCTGCTGAATTCCTGGGCCAGGACCAGTATCTTATTCTTTATGTATCACAGTATTTTATAACAATTTCTAGCATTAAACTAGCTAGGACAGAACTAATGTAAGGTCATCATAAAGGAACTCCTAGTTAAAATTTTACATTTTTCCATTTTATTTTTTATGTAGGGTGAACATTTTTATTTCATCCAGGAAATAAGTGATTAACCACAAGCCTGATTCTCTCCTTTCAGATAAAAATTTAAAGGCAAAGGCACTCAAGATGTGATGTAACCATTACAAGAACTAGTTTTCTCAGAACACTACAGAATAATTTGTAAACTTAGAAAATGTTGACAAAAGTAAACAAGAAGAGTACAACACATGTTGATTCATAACAATATTAGGCAACTCTAATGAGTTGATGGGTGCTGACGAGTTAATGGGTGCAGCACACCAACGTGGCACACGTATACATATGTAACAAACCTGCACATTGTGCACATGTACCCTAGAACTTAAAGTATAATAATAATAAAAAAAAACAATATTAGGCAGCTCTAATCTGTCAATAAAAAAAGACAAGGAAATGGTTCCATTGTTTTTGACAACTTATAAATAACTAAGTTCAGGTCCAAACACCTAAGCACTGAATTCAAGTTCCTGTCTGCTTTTCATTTTCTTCTACTTTTTTTTTTTATGCAGTACACCCAGACTTGAACATTTGCTCCTCCGTGAACATATTACACAGTTGATGCTTTTGAAATTATGCTAACTATGCTCCTGTGATGCGTTGTGTCAGGATTTCCACCTCCTGGTCAGCCCGGGCCTGTTCTCTATCATCTTTCAAATCTTAACTTAGGGCCTACAACCTCTTCTTTTCTGTTTCTTTTTAGCTATCTTAATTTTTATATTTTGACAGCAATTACAACTATATCTGTAGTGTAGCATTTCTTTTAGTCTATCTTTTCTTATGACTTTTTAAAATAGAAAACTTGAGTTGTTAAATAACATTTAAAGACATTGAATCATTAATCTTTCCACAAAGAAAACATCAGATCTAGGCAATTTTATAAATGAGTTCTACACACTTTTAAAGGTATAGACGATTTTGGTCATAAAAAAATTCCTAGGCAATAGAAAACCACAGAATGTTTTATTTTGCAATACTAAAGTAACCGTCATATCAAAATTAGATGGATGCAGTAAAATAAAAACAACAGGCCCATCTACTCATGAACATAGAGGCAAAAACACTTAAGCAAAATACTAGCAAACTGAATTTAGATAACATACCAAAAATATTAAATACTTATATTCCAGTTTCAAGTTTGGCTTGATATTAGAAAGTATATTAATAAATTTGCTACATTAACAGATTAAGGAATGAAAAAATTCAGATGTTCTCAATAGAAGTACATACATCATTTGATAATAAAAATCCATTGTTGATGAAAAAACATTACAAGTTAAGAATAAGATACAGCACATACTGACAATCTAGAGCAAATATTATACTTAATAGAAGAATGTCAGATATACTTTTTTGAATCAAGAATAAGGAGGATATTCAATATTACTCTTTATATTTGACATTATTTGGGACCTCTAGGTCCTAAAGGTAAGTTTACATGATAATTACCACTGGAAGGGCTCAGAGGGACCACATGTTCCTTCCAGAATCTGGTAACTAGGGTAGCGTAGAGTAGGCAAGGTGGACATGCCCAGCTGAACTGAGCTGAGTATCTTTTCTTTTCTCAGTCTCCACATGGATGTCAAGTATCTAGAGCTGTGCTGTACATTACGATAGTCTCTGTGTGACAAGCCTGAATTGAAATATGGCTACTCTGGATTGAAATGCACTATAAGCATAAAATACAACACTGGATTTGAAAGACAGTATAAAAATGCAAAATATATAATTTTTGATAACATGTTAACGTGCTAATATGTTGGATATATGGGCTTAAATATTACTAACATTAAAATTAATTTCACTGGTTTTGTTATACATTTAAAAAATGTGGCTACCAGAAAATTTAAAATTACATTTGTGGCTCTGATGAGTGGAATGATTATTTCTACTGAACAGCTCTGATATGTGGTAAATCTGATTTGAAGAACATTATTAGTTCAGGGTGTAAAGGGTTGAGACAGCATAAATGCTGGCAGGGTGGAGGAGGAGGAGGAGACGACCTGGCTTTTCCTCCGCACTAGGCCGTAGCCATCATGCTTGGGAGGCTCAAGCTCCATAGGCTGAGGAGCCAGAGCTGAAGACCCTAGAGTTATCCAAGAGAAGATTTCCAACTCTGGTCAGTAGAGGCCGAGGCGGTGCAGACATGGCCTTCCGAGACAACAGTCCGTTCATGATATCAGTGGGGCCGTGAGTGATTTCTGGTGGCTTCCCTGGACATGTTAAGCTTAGGCCTAGACCTTTGAGGCTGGGAGATAATCTCAGGCTATCATCAACTTGTCTTCCTCTCCCGTTAGACTTTATGATTCTTGAGGAGGTCCTGTGGCTTACCTTTTTCCTATCTCATACTATGTAACAACAAACTTTTGAATGGAAAAGCTCCAGACTTACTTGTTAATTCAAACTGGAATTATTTCTTAGTTCAAAAGCTTTCCATGGGACCATTATTCTTAACTTCATTCACTACTACACCCCTTCAGGATAATAAGCATGCAGGACCCATTACCTCCCTAGCACTGGCCAGAGGTAAATAATTCTGTCAAAGTGCATAGCTTCATAGTGTTTTTAATGTATGTTGGAGACTCTACTATGAGTATCATTATCATTTGTGTATAATGAATTCTTTTTTTTTTTTTTTTTTTGAGATGGAGTCTCACTGTCACCAGGCTGGAGTGCAGTGGCGTAGTCTCAGCTCACTGCAACCTCCGACTCCCTGGTTCAAGCGATTCTCCTGCCTCAGCCTCCCGAGTAGTTGGGACTACAGGAACGTGCCATCACGCCTGGCTAATTTTTGTATTTTTAGTAGAGATGGCGTTTCACCATGTTGGCCAGGATGGTCTCGATCTCCTGACCTCGTGATCCACCCGCCTCAGCCTCCCAAAGTGCTGGGATTACAGGCGTGAGCCACTGTGCCTGGCCATGAATTCATTTTTAAGTGGATTTTTATAGCCCTGATTAAGAAGTATTAATATATGATCTGTGAATGTCTCAGTTCACTGAATAGACAGTAAAATAATTGTCTCATTCTTTTGCACCTGCTTTTTTTTTTTTTTGATCTTTTTTGCACTAACATTACTAACAAACAGATGCACATATTTACTGGTGTTGTTGAACATCTACTGTGTAAAGTTTTGTGATGGCTAAAAGATACACAAGACACATTCTCTATCTTCAAGTTGTTTACTGTCTCACGGAAGATTTAAAGACACCAGTAACTTTAACACAAACAGCATAAGAGGGTGATGGAGCTGTAAAAATTCAGGACTGTCACATTGACCAGGAAAGAGGGATCTCTGTCGCCTGAGGAGATTAAAGCAAATATCATTGTTGAGATGACTTCCAAGTGAGTCTTAGATGATGAGTGGAATTTGGATAGTGGAAAAAGTGAAGAGGGCATTATCTCTAGGCATAAGGAATGGCATGAACAATGGTAGAGTCTTCTGAAAATGAGGTTTTTGGCTGTTGAGCTGAGCAACAATTTGAGAATTTTTTGCTTTCTCTCCATAAATAAGAGTACTGTTTAGTTTATCTGATAGGAAATAGGAAAGTACCAAAAACAACGTGAAGATGTGTGACATGATCCAAGCAGTACTTTAGTAATTAAGAGTGTTGTGCAAGGTGACTTAAGGAAGTATCAAAAGACATTATATACTTCATAGGAGTCATAATAGAAGAATGAAAGAAATGTAAACTTCCATCTGGTGAAAAAATTCAAAGCATTTAGAAACTGATTTTGATATAGGTTATGTACTGAAGAGAAGCGTATAACCAAATATCTGTTTGAGACTAGCAAACTGACTAGTGAAAAAGTTATGTTTTTCAATTTTAAATGCAACCAACTATTCAAAATTTCACTCTCATTTTGTCTTTGGTAGCAAACTTATCTCTCCCTTTCCTTTTACTCTTCTAATTTTTATAAAATATTTCTTTATTATTTTCATTATTTTGCTTCCATATCCTTTGAAATCTGGCTTCCGTCTACACCCCTCCACCAAAATTTTTTAGGCAAAGGTCTTTGATGATCTCTGTGTGGCTTAATAGGCTAGATAATTTCTATTCCTTATCTTAACTTTACCTCACTGACCATTTGATAATGGTAAGTAATTCATTCTTTTGAACTCTCTCCTGTCTTGGTTTCTGTGACACCATTATCTCTTAATTTCTTTTCCTACATATTTGGTTGTTTAAAGAACAATGCTTCCTTAACCCATTTCATATATGTTGGTGTTTCCTAACTTTCTATTTTCAGCCTTTACATCTTATAATTCTGCACATGCATTCCCATAGTTTCAAACTTAATTTCTAATGTTTTTTAAACAAATATTTATTGAGTAACTGTCTTTGCCAGGCATTTTGTTGATGAATCCCCAAATCATCATCTCTAGTTCACCTTTTTCTCCTGAGCTCTAGATCCCAGATGTCCATCTGCCTACTTGAGTTAATCTCCTGACTGTAATTGAAGCCCTGTAAAGATAACATTCTCTGTCCTGACCCCTCCTCAGACTAATTCTTACTCTTCTATCTTTTTGCTTAGTGAACTGTAATAACATTTATCCCGTTGACCCAATTAGAATCCCAAGAGCTCTGCTTGACTCTGCATTTCAGTAGATGACAGCATGGACAGTTGCCAATGGCCAGAGACCAGATGTCTTTCTTTCATGAATTACCCCCTGAAGAGAAACAGGAGTAGAAGGACAGAAAATCTTACATAGAAAGCGTTTGAATTTGAAATAACTGTTTTTCCATAGGATTGGCTAAAGAATTACAATGGAGATTCAAAATTGAGATTGAAGTGCATTTCAGAAAAAGTAGGTTAAATTTTTGCTCACCTGAATGCATAGCTTAAAAATATGACTTAATTTTGTTCAATTACAGTATACTTCTAAACATTTTTCAGAAGTTCCTTATAACTTTTAGGATAAAGTCTAAAGACTATAGCATTGGATTCAAAGCTCTTTACAATCAGATTCATGCTTGCCTCTCCAGCCTAATCTCTGGCTACAACCATCCTTGCATTCTACCTTTAAATAAGCATGGTTTTTCTGACTTGTATATTTGCTCTTACATTTTCTTAGCATATTTATTAGCCAATATTCACTTGAGTAATTCTCATTAATTAGTTCATCCATAAACATTCCAGAATGTCTGACAATGTGCCTAGTATTGTCTAGTTCTGAATCCCAAAGATGAAAAAGCCAGAATCCTTGCTCTCAAGGAACTCATTATCTATTGGAAGAGGCAAACACAAGAGATAAGTTTATTGATAGGACATCGATAGAGATGTATCACAGATAGTGTCTCTGGAATTGAGGAAAAGAGCTTGAAAGACTTCACGAAAGAAGTGAACTTATGTGCTGTGATTTGAATGTTTGTGTCCCCTCCAAAATTTGTATTGAAACATAATCCCCAATGCTACAATATTAAAAAGTAGGGTCTTTAGGTGATAATTAGGTAATGAGGGCCTTGCCCTCATAAATGAATTAGTGCCTTCTAAAAGGGCATGAGAGGGCAAATTTGTCCCTTCTGTCCCTTTCACCATGTGAGGACACAATATTCATCCCTGTCTGATAATGCAATAAGGGGTTATGCTTGGAACCTGAAAACAGCCCTCACCAGACAGAAACTGCCAGCACCTTGATCTTGGACTTCCATCTTCCAGAACTGTGAGAAATAAATCTCTATTATTTGTCAATTACTCAGCTTCAAGTATTTTGTCATAGCAGCACAAATGGACTAAGACTATGAGAGCAACCATGTACTTTCCCAAGTTTTTAATGACTAAGGAGTGCTTTCCTATGTCTAAAAGAAATCTTTCTTTGTAGTTGATTTTAGTTCTTTCCATTAGGGGACCAATCAATGATACCCTAAATCAGTGCCAAAGTTTAAAGTGAGGAGCTTTGGAACAATAAAATGGTTTTGCTCATACCCTAACCCTGCCAAAACAGGTTTTTCAGGTGAAGTCAGGCATTTCATCTTTGAAAAACAGTTCTGGAGATCACTGCAATGCACGTGCAAGGTTGAATACTGTTGTTGTTAAATAATAGCTGGCGAGCAAACAAAGGAAAAACAAACAAGAACTCTGTTGGTGATTTACATTTGTTCAGGACTTAGCTTAGATAGCATCCTCTCAGAAATTTGTTTAGTATTGTCATAAGTCTGGGATAAACACCTACAGAAATCTGGGTTTAGCTCTTTTAAAATACACTAAATTCTATATTTCTGTCTTCTCTATTAGACCCGAGGATAGAAACTATGTTATTTGCAAAGTATAGAAACTATATCTTTTATATTGGCATTAACAAGACATAGTGTAGTACCAGAAACATAGAAAATGCTTAATTGACATTGACTGTAATGTAGAGGATATGCATTATGGAATATAGGGAACTCAGATTTTAAAGGAGAATGGATAAATTCTATTTTGTTCATATTGAGACTAAGGTGCCATTGGTTTATTTAGTTTTGAATACCCAGTGAGCAACTAGAAACGTGGGACTTGAAGTTCAGAAATAAGTCAGGACTAGAGATGCTGGTTTGCTAATAATCTTCAACATAGTGTTAGCTGAAGCTATGAAAAGTAGGTATCTATCCAATCATAGTAGGATAGAGAATTAATAAAAAAGACACATCAAAGTCTTTTCTAAATATACAAAGGAAATAAGGAGAATCAGTGTCACATAACTCAAGAGAAGAAAAAAATTCACAGTGAATAATGGGTCAACATTGTTAAATATTATAACTACAGTGTCAAGTGCTATGGAGGGTTGGGTGTGGTGGCTCATGCCTGTAATCCCAGTGCTTTGGGAAGGTGAGGCAGGAGGATTGCTTGAGACTAGGAATTTGAGACCAACCTGGACAACATAGTGATACCCTTTCTCTACAAAACATATTTAAAACTATGGTTGGGATATACAAGAAAAGTTAAGGATAGAGAACATCCGTTTTATATTATAACTAGGAGATGAGAGGTCACATATATGGAAATAGTTTCAGCTAAGTTGGGGGGACAATAACTTAATACTAGTAGATGACCAAATACGTTGTGATAAAATGGTGGAAATTTGGACAGGTGAGAAATTGCATGATACTTTTAAGAACTGACAGGTGAACACAAAAGTTTGCATTATATTGAAATACTGGAAAAGAAGGAGCAAATGACTGATAAAGGTGGGATGGTAGAAAATATTGAAAAAGGAATGACTGGTGAAGGATAAACTTTGGCAAGGCAGTATGGTATAAAGTTGCAACCGCAGAGGGACATCGTGACAATTCGGGAGGCACCTCTTTGCATGACATAGAAGGGAAAAAGAAAATAGATACAGAATCATTTTGAGGTTGAAAGGGAATTAATTTTAGGTTTATTAAAACTTCCCAGGGCCAGGCGCGGTGGCTCACGCCTGTAATCCCAGCACTTTGGGAGGCTGAGGCTGGCAGATCACAAGGTCAGGAGATCGAGACCATCCTGGCTAACATGGTGAAACCCCGTCTCTACTAAAAATACAAAAAAAATTAGCTGGACGTGGTGACGGGCATCTGCAGTCCCAGCTACTCAGGAGGCTGAGGCAGGAGAATGGCGTAAACCTGGGAGGCGGAGCTTGCAGTGAGCCGAGATGGCGCCACTGCACTCCAGCCTGGGCAACACAGCGAGACTCTGTCTCAAATAAAACAAACAATATCTTCTCAAGAAATTATGGCATTAGCTGAAGATATGTAAAGTATAGAATTAGTGTCAAAGTCTGAGGCAACTAATCAAGCCTGAGGAGCTTCTGTGAATTAATACAGAATTAGTACAGATGGGGATGCTAGAAATTTAAGGAGATGAGAAATGCAGAGATCTTAAGAGGAGTGACACTGAGTTAAGTGACCATTTGGAGTGTAGTCGGTTAAGGCTATAGTGAATGAATGGATTGAGAAATATGGTGTAGGGATCCAAGGAAATAGAGGGAAAAAATGGGTTTAGAAGTTCTAAGAGTAACTGACTCAAAAACCACAGGATAACAGGCACTTACAGTTAGTGAAAGGAGAATCCTTTTTTTCAGTTGGTGGGTATTTTTTTCAAGTTTTTCCTCCTCTAGTGGCCCATGTGAAAATCTTATTATTAGAGTCTCTGTGATTCCCAAATACAATTTCAAATTTTGATGACATAAAATTGCCACCTTTAGAATATTAAAATTTATTTTTGACAATTAAGGGCAATAAAAAACTTCCATCTGCTCTATGAAAAAAAGCAAGATAGGCAATATATAAGAATTTAAAACATGGATTTTGCAAAAGAGCACATTTTACAATTATGTTAAAACCTGAGTTTAAATTTATATACTCATATATATGTATGATATAATAATACAGTAAAATGTGTGTATTTGTGTGTGTATATATATGTATACATATATGTGTGTGTGTGTGTGTATGTGTGTGTGTATATATATCCTTATTGTATCATTATTGCCATAACTTATTTTTTGGTTTATTTGGTCATGAAAGCTTTGCTATGATCTGGTAAGAGACTGATTACTAGAATTGGGGTCCTGAAGAAGTGATACTTCTTTTGAATGCTGAAGGAATAGGCATTAGGCAAGTAGGTGTTACATAGAAGAGTATTCCAGATGGAAGGAACAGCAGTGTAAAAGCCTTATAGCAAGGGAGATAGTGGCAAGTTTGAGGAACTTAAATGTGAATGTAACTGAAAGGTGGAGGATGCCATAAAATGAAGATGTATAATGTAGCTGGAAAGAGGAAGGGGTGGAGGCTGAAGGTGAAATGGTAAGTTTTTTGTTTTGTTTTGTTTTGTTTCGTTTCCCCTCACTGACTGCTCACCTCCTGCACCACTTGCTTCCTTTTCTGAGCACTTTGGGAATTTGAACTATGGGGAGGTAGGGAACTGTACTGAGTTGAATAGAGTCCTCAAAAATGCATGTCCATACAAAACCACAGTATCATTCTCATTTGGGAATGGGCTATTTGCAGATGTTACTAATTAGGATGAGGTCATACTGACGTAAGGTGAGTCCTAACTCCAGTATAACTGGTGTCATTATAAGAAGAGGAGAGATAGACACATAGGGAAGGTCATGTGAAGAGGGAGGCAGAGATTACAGTGAGGCATCTGTAAATCAAGGAACACCAAAGATTCTAGCCAGCCACCAGCAGCTAAAAGAGGCAAAGGAGGAACCCTCCCCTAGAGCCCTCAAAGAGAACACGCCTTGTTCACGCCTTGTTCACGCCTTGTTCACGCCTTGTTCACACCTTGATTTTGGACTTATAGTCCCCACAACTGTGAGATAATACATTTCTGTTGTTATAAACCACTGAGTTTGTAGTAATTTGTATGGAAGCCATAGGAAACTAAAACAGAAAGATGAAAGCAGCAGATTATTTCTTATTTGCAAAATTTCCCATGCTTGTTTTATATTCTCTGGGCTTACAGGTATTCAACATTGACTCCTTTCTTTTGTAAAGTACTTATGTGAATTATTTTTTTATTTTAAAAATATTTAACAAAAATTTTATATGTTCAATGTATAGAATGTGATGATTCAGTGTATATATGTGTATAATGCATTGTATTATAATGTAATGATTATCACAAATCTTACGCTATACATTAGATCCCCAGAACTTGTCATCTTATAACTGAAAGTTTTTACTCTTTGATCAATATTTTACCTTTCCCCCACCCCCGAGCCCTTGGCAACCACTGTTCTACTCTGATTCTGTGAGTGCAACATTTTTAGACTCCACATATGAATGAGATTATATAATATTTGTCTTTCTGAATCTGGTTTAATTCACTCAGCATAATGTCCTCTGAGTTTATCCATGTTGTCACAATAGCAAGATTTCTTTCTTTCTTGACTGAATAATATTCCACACACATATATCATTTTCTTTATCCATTCATCCACTGATGGGCACAGGTTGTTTTCATATCTCAGTCATTATGAATAACGCACACTCAACAGGGTGGTGCAAATATGTCTTTGAGATACTGTTTTATTTTCTTTCGATATATCCTGAGAAATGGGATTGCTGGATTATATGATAGTTCTATTTTAATTTTTTGAGGAATCTCCATACTGTTTTCCATATGTCTATTTACATCTCCACCAACAGTGTACAAGGGTTCCTTTTCCTGTATATCCTCACCAACACTTAGCACCTATCTTTTTGATAATAGCCATCCTAACAGGTATGGAGTGATAGCTCATTTTGTCTTTGACCTGCATTTCTCTGATGATTAATGATGTTGGACACATTTTCATATACTTGTTGGCCATTTTTATGTCAATACAATCCACATCAAAATTCCAATGGCATTTTCACAGAAGTAGAAAAAAATGCGTAAAATTTATATGGAACCACAAAAGACCTCAAATATCCAAAGCAATCTTGAGAAAGAAACACGAAGTTGGATGCACTGTTCTCCCTTATTTCAAACAATATTTCAAAGCTGTAGTAATCAAAACAGTATAGTATTGTCACTGAAACAGACACATAGACCAATGGGGGACAGAGTAGAGTACAGAAAAAAAAAAAAAAAAAAAACAAAACTATACATATATGGTCAAGGAGTCTTTGACAAGAGCAGTACAAATACACAATGAGAAAGGAAAATGTCTTCAATAAATGGTATCAGGAAAACAATATCTCATGCTTTTGTACCTTTGTCTTACACCATATTCAAAAATTAACTCAATATAGATTAAAGAAAAACATAAGACCTGAAATTGTAAAAGTTTTAGAAGAAAACCTAGGGAAAAAGCCCCTTGACATTGATCTTGGCAATTTTTTTGGGGGGGAATATTACATCAAAAGCATAGGCGACAAAAGTAAAATTGAATAAGAGATACCTACATAAAACTGAAAAGCTTTTGCACAGCAAGGAAACAATCAATTACATGAAAAGGCAACCTGTGGAATAAGAGAAAATAATTGCAAACTATATATCTGATAAGGGGTTACTATAGAAAATCTATGAGGAACTTGCATAATTTAATGGCAAAAAAATCACAAATAGTAAAAAATGGTCAAAGGACCTGAATAGGCATTTTTCTAAAGAAAGCATACAAATAGCTGGTGGATTTACAAAAAGTTGCTTATGTGTTTTTGTTTGTTTGTTTGTTTTGAGATGGAGTCTCGCTCTATAGCCCAGGCTGGAGTGCAGTGGCATGATCTCGGCTCACTGCAAGCTCTGCCTCCCGGGTTCATGCCATTCTCCTACCTCACCCTCCCGAGTAGCTGGGACTACAGGCGCCCACCACCATGCCTGGCTAATTTTTTTGTATTTTTAGTAGAGACAGGGTTTTGCTGTGTTAGGCTTATGTGGATTCTTAAGACCCACTGCTGCCCTCCAGCAGGAGAGATTTCTCACTGACTATTTCTTGATGTAAGTGATGTTTTGACCTGTAGTTCCTTTTTTTTTTTTTTTTTTTTTGTAGTCTCTAGAAATCCAGGGTGGCTTTTAACTTCTCTCTGCTGTAACCAGTTCACTCTTTAGGTAGCCTTCATGGGATGGACCGTAATATAACTAAACACACTGAGTCACCCCTACCTGTGGCCCACATCTGGTCCATAGAAACCTTTAAGTTTGTTTTGCTTTATTGAATTCTGGGAATACAGGCTCATTCCAACTCAGCTCCCGCCCTTTGCTTCACTATCAGAGTGATTCGCCCATTGTTTATTGTCTGAACACTTCCCAGATGTGAGGCATGGCAACTTCCAACTTTAAGGTGCACATATCAAGTTCTCTGAGGAGACTCCTTGAAGCTTCTGTAATTAAGTTTAAAGTTAGAGGCAGATACCCATCCTCAGCTGTTTCCCCTGAAAAAGTAGAGGAATTCACAACCCACCAGTTTTCTACTTCTGACCCCTTTCTGCTCTGGAAGGGAGGAACTTACTGGTTGTTTAGCTGGTTTTTATATAAACCTCCTTTGAAAATACTTACTTTTGTCTAGCCCCTCTCCTTGATTTCTGAATCTGCCATTTTAAGGTATTGGATAAAACTCCTACTTTATCATCTTTTTGTATATAGTCAGTTGTTTATTGTTTGCTTCTTCCTTAGAAGAATAAAGGTACTTTCATGAAAGCTGAAATATTTTATTTCTAACAAATGGATTCCTGGTACCATCTTAAATGCCTAACTTATGGTAAGCCAATAAAGTATGTATTCAATAAATGTGTAAGTGAATGATAAAATTACAAAAGAAACACGTTTCCCAGGTACTAAATTTTAAAAGAAAAATTCATGTGATGCTTGCATAGGAGTTTATGTAGAGATGAACAATGTTCTCAGCATCAGTGTTATAGATGTACTAAACTAATATGGCTTATATACTTTATCCCTAAAATCAAATTTTCCCAAGGGGTGTATTAATGGCATGATCATTAAGTTATCTTTTCTAAGTAACTTGTTTTCTTAGCTCACGTTAAAGAAAGTCATAAAGCAGGTTTTTATATTTATTTTATTTGATGAATATAAACATGTTAATGTCTATAAGACTGATTTATGACAGGTTCATAATCTGTAGAAAGTGGATTATCAGGTGATATTGTTTAACATTTCCTTATATATATTGAGATATTAATATTAATAATTTTTCTAAATCAAAGGATATCTTAGGTAAAGAAACTACTAGTGCTGTATAACAAATTACTCTCTGCTATGGTTTGAATGTGTTTATTGCCTCCAAAATTCATGTTGAAAACTTAATCTCCATTGTGGTGGTATAAAGACATGGGGCCTTGGGGGAAGTAATGAGCTTATGAATGGATTAATGTCTTATAAAAGGGCCTGAGAGAACTAAGTTAGACCTTTTTTGCCCTTCTTTCTTCTGCCACGTGAGGAAATAATATGTCCCTTCTGCCATGTTAAGTACTCAGCAAGAAGGCCCTCACCAGACACAGACTGCTGGCATCTTGATCTTGAACTTCCCAGCTTCCAGAACTATAAGAAATAAATGTCTGCTCTTTATAAATGACTCAATCTCAGGTGTTTTGTTATAGCAGCAAAACAGACTAAGGCATTCCTGTACATAGAAGGTGAAAGCAATGAACATTTATCATTTTACATTTTCTGTGCATTAAGAATCTGGTGAGAACATAAATAGATACCTCTGGCTTAAGGTCTCTTTTGAGACTGTGGTTAAGTCGTTGAATGTAGCTGTGGTATCCTCTGATGGTTTCATGGGGGTGGGTGGGTGGAGGGATTTGCTTCCGAATTTATTCATGTGGCTTTTGGCAGGCCTCAGATCTGCTTCAAAGCTCATGCATGTCGTTGCTAGTAGGCCTTAGCTCCTCACCATGTGGGCCTCTTCAGAGGCTCCCTGAAAGTCTTCACCACAGGACAGCTGGTGATCCAAGAGACAGAAAACCTGAGAGTGAGAAAGAGGAGACACTCAAGTTGGAAGTTAGTCATTTTATAATCTAATAGTAGAAGTAACATTCCATTACTTCTTATGTATTTTATTCATTAGAAGCAGTCAATAAGTTCAGCCCACACTTCAGGGGAGGAGTGTGTATATACTAGGGCAGGAGGACCAGGGGCCATTTTAGAGGCTGCCATTATCTGTATCAGGACCTAAACCAAAACATTTTCTTGAGGTATTCACAGTTTTACACTGAAGAACATATGAATATTCTTTAACAGTTTTGAAGACATTCTTACTATTTGGCTACTGGCACCATGGAAACTTTTTAAATGATTGTTTCAAGCAATATTTGAGAGTATTAATAGTGGTGACTATTAGGATAGTTGCTATTGAAATATCTTTGTAAATATTACATTGAGAGAAAGACACTGTTTAAGAGAAACCTGCCATGTATTGAAAAGATAGATATCCAACTCTCATTTTTATGTTTATTTCTCTATCTTTTTGCAATATATATGGGTACATTTCCCAGATCTATCTTCATTAATTTTTTTTCCCTTCAGCTGTGTGAAATCTGTTTGACCATATGTTGATTGATTTTTTAAAAAATTGGTGTTCATAATTTTATTTCTATTAGATTTTTATTAGTTTTCAAACCCTCCTGTTCTTTTCTCAATGTCCTCCTTTAAAAACTTAGGATTTCTATTTCTTCTGTTGTGTCTTTACCATTCTAAGCATAGTTTTAAAAGTTTACTTTGGATGGTTTTTTTCCCTTCAACCTGGGGATGTGCAGTACTTCCTGCTGTCTTACTTGACAGCTTCTGCTCAGGTTAGATTGCTTCCTTATATGGTTTGTAGTTTTTGGTTTTAAACTTTTCTTTAATAAGTATTTTCTCCCTGTGCAGAATACTGTGGAGTCTAGGTACCTAAAGTGAAGCTGTTAATATGTATCATGCTATGTTTGTTCTGTTGTTTTAAAACAAGTTTTTAAAATTGAGGCTTGGGAATTCTACCACTGTCCTTAAGGACAGCATAGTGCCATGAACTATTTTGTTTATTTTATTTTATTTTATTTTAATTTTTTGAGACAGAGTCTTGCTCTGTCACCCAAGCTGGAATGCAGTGGTGCAATCTCGGCTCACTGCAACCTCTGCCTCCTGGGTGCAAGCAATTCTCTGCCTCAGCCTCCTGAGTAATTGGGATTACAGGTGCCCATCATCCCGCTCAGCTAACTTTTATACGTTTGGTAGAGATGGTTTCACCGTCTTGCCTAGGCTGGTCTTGAACTCCTGACCTCATGATTCACCTGCCTCGGCCTCCCAAAGTGCTAGGATTACAGTTGTGAGCCACCATGCCCGGCCTTGTTTTAATTTTTAAAGGAGAATTTTATTTTATTTCTTCACTTAGATCCTTAGGCCAAATCAAATATCACTTCCCTAGGGGTTATTATTTTATCGCTCTCTTCAATTGCTCAGAGGTCCCCCTTTTATTTTCCTAGCTGTCTATAAGGATCTCAGGTTCAGCATCTATCCTCATGTAAGTCCAAGGTAATATTCATGTCTCTATATGGACAGTTAATCTGCATCCCCTAGAAATGTGGCTTTTCCTGAGCCTGATAACCCCTCTTAAACATCTATTGAGCCATTTTGCAAATTATCTGGTTTTACATTTCTTCTTTGTTGTTGGCGCCTAGGAATTTCTCTTATTTTCCTTTAAGCTCATCTGTATATTTCACTTCATTATTTTGATTACATGTTATTTACTGTTTACTTATGTAGCAAGAGGTGTGCTTTGTTGCTACAGTCAGGTTGTAAGAAGTGTACTGAAAAATAATAATATAATTTGTTGTTGAACCAATTCCTTTATTTTCTTTATTTATCAATGTTTATCTTCCTTCCCATTCTTGATTTCCTTTATTTTGCATTGACCCCATGTAGAGACAACCTCATAATTTCAGATCCTGTCCTAAGTGAAATCTATGTCTATGTAGAGTCTTTCATTTCTTTTCACCCACCAAATTAGTCTCCAGATGTGCCTAGGTACTTACTGTATAATTTTTTACCCTATAATTTAAAACTGTATACATAAAATACTTATGGGGTGAGAACGTATAAATTCTTCTAGCTGAAAGAAATGTAATTAGTGTTTTGGCAAATTTGAGTGTGTCATTGCAAAATTCTGTTCTGTAGGTTAGTGGTGTGGTTTGCTATAAAGGGAAGTGATAGAAATGTTCACAACAGAGACCCAGGATATAAAAGTCTCTTTGTGTTTTTCATTACAAGGTCATTACTTGCCATTCTTTACAAAATAAACATGAAGAATTGTTTCCAGGTTCTAAAGTTCAAGAGTTTTTGGACAAGCTTAGCAAAATGGTAAGTGAAATACTTAAAGAACGGTAACTGAAAAGCAAAAATTTAAAGATGTATATTTTCATAGCAATAGAGATAGGATTATTATTTCTAAAAGCTTAAAGTGTGTCTAAACATTTCCATTCAAAAAGGCTACATTAAACTTCTGCAACTTTACAATTTATATAACCAAGAGGTGGCAGTATTCCATTTAGTTTCCTTTGGAAACTCATTCTTTAGGGGTAAAATTTTCAGATATATTCTAATTAACTTTTAAAACAAGTATTAATAAATACTACTATTATCACATGTACTTAAAATAATTATAATTGAGTAGCACTTTTTGAGAATAAGAACATGAAAGCATTACTGTATAGAATAGTTTGATCTGAACAGCCAAAAATTAGACATTTTCAACATTAGCATATGGGTGTTTTACATCTAAAATGCTTTGTTACTAGATTGTCTCTTTGGTGTTCTACTCTGTCTTAAATACTGATTAATTTATTTTATAACACTATGAAAACAGTGATTTGTCTTCAGGCCTAACTAGTTAATAAGGGGAATAGTTTGGATTGAGAGTTCATAACATCATCATTATCCTTCAACATTTTCTTCAAGAAGAAAATAATAAACGTTTATGAACATTTTCATCTATTGAAAATACATACAAATACAATCTTCAGCTATTAGTATTACAATGAAAACAGCTAACATAAATAATTTAAACAGATTTCAATCCCAAATTCTAAATATATTCCAAAAAATCTTAAATGAAAGCTTACTGGAGGCACAAATTCTCTTTTACAAGTATATCCTGGCAAGAATTGACTTAACGGTCAATTATTACAAACAAAATCCAGGTATCTTAATTAAAATACAAAATATTGGCTCTCCTACTTAGCCTGAAATAAGTTATGGAGGAGGCTGCAATTATGCTGGCGCCTTCTAATGCCACTGATGGTCAGAGCCTGTCAGTGTTTGTATAAAAACCAGTTTCTTTAGAACTTTGCAACAGTGCTGTGGATTGTTACTTCCTTAGCAAAAGCTTGGCATCAAAATTCTAAAACAGAAGTTTAGGGTTTTTTTTTTTTGAGTTTGGTCTGAACACCAAAAGACTTTCATTTTTACTCTCATTAACGTGGAAAAAGTAAATTCTACCATTTATTATAATTAAGTTTTTGAACTTGAGAATTTTATATTTAAATATGTATATAAAAGTTACGAATTGGGTATATTTGGCAAATACTAAATATAGATTAATGAACCACTCATAGCAATTTTGAAACAAGTTTTAAACAAAATCTTTATATATTTGAGTGATAGTTATTTTTATTTGGTAAGCCCAAGTAAGTTTTTATAATTGATTTTATCAAAATGAATAAAATGCATATATTTTTCAGTTATCAGTGTTAGTGGCAAAGTCTTTTTAAATGACTTATTTATTCATGTAAGGCTCCTTAACCTTATTACTTAAGAAAGACTTCTAGGACAGAATAGGTTACACTAGTTGTAATTTTATCTTTCTTCTACTCACTTGCTTCTCAATTGGAAGAATGGAAATGACAGTCAAATTGTCTACGGCTGGTCAGTGAGACTTGGGAAGAGAAAGAGCAAAAACCATGAACTGATTTTTATACCTTGGATTCACACTATGTTTGCTTACTTCTATGTAGTGTTTCTCAAGGAATTTAGTGTTGTTATAGGTCTTATTGGCATAAGAAAATATCCTTTAGTAGATAATCTTTTTGACTGCTATGTATTAAACTGGAGAATGCATTTTTTGAGCTGCATTATCATATAAACTATGTAAAAGCTTATATGGACCAGTCACAATTGTGACATACATTTCTTAAACTTTGATACAGTATTAGTAAAGTAATAAATGACATGAATAATTATTAATGTTAATTTAATAGTTGTCATTGCTTATAGATGGTTTGTAAATCTTTTTAAGCGAATTTCACTCTATGGATATTCATTCTATTGTACATCTATATGTCAAACACTGTTTCTACAACACTGAGCTACAATAATGCATAGGAAGAAATTTCCATCCTTCAAGAAGTAGTAAAATATTACAACACTTGACACTTATTATTTATTTTGTGTCAGGCCCCATGCCAAGTCTTTTTATGTTTATTAACTTATTTAAACTTCATAACACCCTAAGTGATAGCACCTGCCATTATCTCCATTTGACAGATCAGGAAACTGAGGCAGAAAGTGGTTACACAATTATGAAATGGTGGAGTCGGAATACAAATTTAGTCTAGTTCCTGAGCAGAGGCTTTTAATTGTGTTATTTTGCTTCTCCTTTTATATCAAGACAGATGTACTCTTTTCCAGATGTTCTGGTTGAAAATCAGTCTTATGATATGTTTTGCATGACGGCAATCAGCTCCTTAGATAATCACCTACTTAGCTCCTTAGATAATGTGATTCCATAGTAAAATTTGTTTGGAAAATGCTATATACTATACCTCCCTTTCACTACCATATTTTTAAAAATCTAAATGTGCAGTAGCATGCTAAATGCTTTGGGCTGTCTCTTTGTAAAGGTATGGAAATTATACACTTCTCCACTGTGATCTGAATAATACATGTGACAAATGCTATGATAATGATTACTTTACATTTATGAAAGAATATTCACATGCTGCATCCATTGACAATTATAAAAATTTTCTGAAATATATATTATTAATATCCCTCTTTAAGGTGAAGAAACTGAGGCAGAGGTGTTAAGTGACATTTCTTACATGTAACAAAGCAGGCAGTAGCAAAACCAGTGCTTGAAGGCATATAGGCAATTATCTGTATGTTTTAGATGATTCTTATACCAAGCTATTAGTTGGTTGTGTATTGCTTACTTCAAAGATGAACAAGCTAACTTTTTCTCTTTTCACTCATCATATTCAGAAGTTGACAGCCTCCCTTAACACTAATGGAAAACCTCAGGGTAGATGTGCATTTTAATTTTATTTCCTTGTGCAGTGGAAGAACAATTAGTCAATCAAGCCTATTTTTCTCTATTGCTACTGCACTGGGATACCATAGGAAAAGATTTGAGATGTGCTGTTAAAACAATGAGGAAATGTCACTAAGGAGAGAAATGCTGTATGTCCTCCAGGATATTAGGAGATTGTACAGAACGATAACAGCATGAAATCCCTGGCTTTGTCTAACTTTGTCTATCCATAGACATAACAATTTTATTTGGGGAAATGATCTTTTCATAGTAATTCTTAAGTCTTTTTCTCTTCATCAAGTGATGAAACAGAAATACAAGCTTTGAGTCCCAGGTTGTCAGTGTGAAGTAACCAATGGAAAAGCTCACAACAATCTCAGTTTTACTGGGCGAAGTGCCTATGATAATAAGTTATGAAACATGTTGACTTTTATGAAGCATTTTCTCATACATGTTCTCATTTAATGGGTTCAACAGCCTCATGATAAGGGGCTCTTTTTTTCTCCATTTCACAGATGAAGAAACTAAGATTCAGAAATGTGACTCTTTGCTGTTACTCTGTAGTTGTGTGATTCCACTGTGACTTTTCCAAGGTCATTCAGACAGTAAGTGACAAAACCAAGATATAAATCTTGTTTCCTGGCTTTGAGCCCTATGCACTTTCCTTGGCAAGCACCATGCTTCTTAAATATCCCTGGCATCAGTCATGGAAGTGGAAAAACTATAAGCAATGGGAACTGAAAAATTTTTACAACATTCTTTGATCACATGATAAGTGATAAGGAATAGAAACTTTCTACTAAAAAGTTTCAAGCATCCAAATGACATTTGGATAATTGCAAATATATAGTATTCATATCATAGAATAATGAGTTTTAAGCTTATGCCCTGTAGTTACTGATTTTATCCTTCCAAGAGATTGTGATTTTATCATATATGGATGATTCATATTTCAATTTGGTAGGAAGATCCTGCTAGCCTGTTCTTGGACTTGTAATTGTAGAGGCAAGCGCCCATTGAAATCTGTATATTTAGATTTATAGAGAAAGCTGAGAGTATTTGAACTGCTCTAGATTTCCATGGAAATAACTGGGCATCTAGAGAGCTCTTGAAAAGCTGACTAGTTGTGAGTGTTGACACTTGTCTGACTCTGTTTAAGAGATGTTATTAGATTGATCTTTTTCTAATGTGCCTTTATCACTGATTTAAGAAGCATGCTTAAAAAATATATATAGGTGTGTAGTATATTTACATATGTGGAGTGTCTGGATTATTGTAGAAATTGTAGACAATTTGGCTTAACTTTATTTCCCTAGAAGTGGTTGGAGGAAAACATACAAATCTTAGAAGACTTTCTAGAAGACACAGTATTAAGTGGGATTGCATATTGGATTAGAGCCTACTATTAAGAGAAAATATCTCATGCCAGAATGTAAAATTATTGGATGGTAAGAAGGTAATTTCTTAGACTCAAAGATAATTATTCATTATAAGTGTGAACTGACAGGATATAATCTCAACAGCTACTTAGGTTATTTTCTTGTATTTTTACTATAAGTCTGCGTATCTCATTAAAATTCAGAGTTATTGCTAGATTCAGTGGCACATGCTTATAAGTGTTAGCTACTCAAGAGGAAAAGGTAGGAGCATTGCCTGAGCCTAGGAGTTATAGTTTATAGTGTGCTGTGATCACGCCTGTGAATAACTGTTGCACTCCAGGATGGGACACATAGTGAGACGCGTCTCTAAAAAACAAATTTAGAGTTATTATTACTGTTATTGTTGTTATTATCATGGTTTGTTTTGGCCAGAAATAGTGAAAAAGTTGTGAATATTTCAAAAGAATGTCTATCTACATCTGAAAACACTGAGCTTCTTGGGTTGGGTAAATAGGGTACAATATTTGCATCTGTTTCCACAAAAGCAGTTTAAAAGTAAAATGAAGTTGTAAGATGGGGAGAATATTATTATATTGCAGATTGATGTCATCACTGCCTTGCTGATGAATGTGCAGCTATAAAAATACAACTGTTCTAGAAGAAAGAAGAACTGGAGATTAGGAGAAGAGATGGTAGGATTAAATCCCTCTCTGTAGGAAGAAAGGGGCGGTGAAAGGTGAGAGATAAAGAAAACAGTTACACACTTGAAAGAGAGTTCTAGATAAGAAAACTAGGAGGGATAAGCCTTTTAAAAATGGAGACACAAGATAAAGAGTTTCTTGTAAAATAGAGGAACAAAAAAGATATAAACAGAATGCAAAGTATAAGAAAATAAAATCAATACATTTTAAATGTAGGAAGTAACTGGGAAATGAAGATGGAAAGGAGATCCAGTGTAAGAGGAAACTTCAGAAACAAACATTCGCCTCTGAGGAAGATGCATGTGCATGCACACACATGCACATGGCTCTCTCTAAAAACCAAGAAAATGGGAAACTTCACAACTGAACATATCCAGTATAGATAAGAAGGCTCTTTTTATGTGAGTTCAAATAATGACTGAATTTTTTAAAAGTAGATTTTAAAGCCTTGTAGTGGAGGAGGCTTTATAATTCACATGATGCTATAATCTAAGAAAAAAACTGTAAATAAGAGCAGAGGACTATGTAACAAGTAGATACCATTTTGAAAAATATATTCTTATTCCCTCTGTGAAACAGTAGCACTTTGTGTCTAAGAAACTGCATTTTAAACTCAGTATTAGAAAGACAAACACTTAAGGAAATTGTTCTAGAAACAACTGACCTCTAATTTGGGGAAGAGTAGGAACTGTTTTAATTACTGCTATAGTAAGTACAGAATAGCCTAGTATTTAGTCTGTAAATGGATGGAAAAGGTTTTCTTGATGCAAGCAAGCATTGTGTATCTGTTTAAAGAATAATTTATTACATATCATAGAAACTTAGCAGCAATCAGGGAAAAAATAAAAAATATTTCTCTAATTTGAAGTTGTTATATTACTGAAATATATAGCTTATTATATGTGATTTGTATGTTGCCAAGATTATTTGTTAGGCGTTCTCAACTTTGGCTACATATTAATTAGTATTGAAAAATACTAATGCTTGGAATCATTCTCAAGAGTTGTGGTATAATTGGTCTTGGGTGTGGTCCCACCCTTAGTATTTCTTAAAATGTCCTCCTGTCCCCATTTGTGATTCTAATGTGCAGCCTGGTTTGAGAACCTTTGTGTTAGAGGGATATTTACACGTACAGCTTGAATATTAATAATTATTGTTATGTTCCCCACTATTATATTTCTTTAGTGTATTATATCTTAGGAAGCAGATAGTCCATATCCTCTCATATCACAGAATATTAATGGATTTTGGATGATGTACACACAAGTTCTTTATATTCCTGATGGACGATTTCTGTCATGTATCTTGGGCCAGTTTGTTAGGCTGTAAATTTATCTTAAAGGTTTTGAAGAAGACCCTATAAAATATTGTCTGCTTCCTAGAAAGAAATAATGCTGTGGAATAGTAGGGCCATTTAATTAAAACATTACAGATAATAGTAAGTCTGCCATCAAGGCCATTTTGCATTAGGTAATTTTTAAGTTTTCTCCAAATTGTCTCATTGTGAACATATCATGACTAGTGACATTTATAGATTTTACTCTCTACTCAGGATCAAGGTGCTGTTAATGGGAATTTTGGGGTAAATTGGCAGCTGTGTCTTTCATGAACTGTCACACTACTACAGGTTTTGAATTGGTCAACTTACTGGTAAGATACTTGTAGTTAGAGTCAGCCATCTAGAAAAGTATAAATAGTGTGGGCTTATAAGCATTTACTTTGATACTCACAGACATGCCTTTAGTGCATTCTTTCATGCTCCAGACCCCACTTCATCTCAGGTCTACTGTGTGTTTCATGTCTGCATGTACCTACTGAGCCTTAGCAGGTGTGCTCTTTATTGCTAATGTTCCTTAAACAAAAATGGTCATTTTCAGGGCTTCTTACATTGTAATATGGGTCATAAAAACAGCACCAGCAAAACAAAACAAAACACATACAATAAGCAATTACAGTGCAAAGGAATGAGGTGTTAATTGACAGGAATAGAAGTTGCTCATTTGGGTCAAGGGCTACTTCAATTCAGTAGGCTGTTCTTGTAATGATAGACCAAGGTATTTTGCAAGTTCTTATGTAATTCTTTACATAATGCTTTCACTTCTGAGTTATTACAATTGCCTAGTATTGACAGAAGTTTGTAGTTAGATTCATAACTCTGAGTAAGATGCGTAATTGGCAAGTTTCTTTATGAAAGGAAACTTCAGAAGGTCAGGAGAGCCTACATACTAAGTGATGCAGCAATTCATCAACTCATCAGCTTAATGAATCCTTATAACTATTACTTCAGCGAGAACTGCCCTTAAAAAATTCCCTGGAATATTGTTCATCTTTGTTAAGAAAATGGACTGTTATGCAAATATTAACTGAACCACTAATATGTACTGCTTTATACCAGTGACCAAAATAAACTCAGCCCTTCTTTTCATGCAGTTTGCTTTACAGTTAAAGTCTCAAGAAAAAACTAGAAATCTCCCTTGATTAATAACTACATTGAAATAATAATTTTATGTCCTTAAATATATTCGTAGGATAACATTTACTCTCGAGAAATAATATAAAAACAATCTTAGGAACATGTAATAATACAAAGCATACTGAAAAATCTTCTGTTCATTTAAAACTAGTCAGTAATGTCACCATCCATGAAAAATAATACCCAACATTTCAAAAGTTTTTGGTGACTGTATTTTATTATGCATTTTCAAGTCTTCCTTAACAACTAGTAATCAAGATGGACAAAAAGCCTATGCTGCCCATGATTACAATCCCTTTCAGGTTATAACAAGCAAATCTAAGTCAGATGGTGGTGGTGTGGCACTGCTCTGCCTTCCTTTGGACCACACCGTATTCTCTATTTATATGTTTTTCACTCAAAGAGAGTGAACTGAAGTAATTTAATACCATAGATGCTGCTTTGTTATGCATTTGTGCATGTAGTCACCAAAAAGAGTCTAGAAGGTGATACCTTCCCTAAATTCCCCCACTTCTTCCAGCCTCTTCAACATTCTAAGTGGCCTTATCTCCACCCTTACCCCTTACTCCCTCCAACACAATCTAAGATAGCTTTTGCTTAAGATTTTATAATCACATTCAAAGGATTTTGAATTTTGTTTTAATTTGAGAGACAATTTAGAAAGCAGATGCCATTTACATTGGGCATTTTTCTTTCACTGCAGTCATATCTTTGTATTAAGAGATTTTTCTCCTAATTGAGAGAAAGGAAAAATGTTTTCAAGGAGAAAACAACACAAAACAAAAAGCCAAAAGTGAAAAAGAAAGGTCCTTCTAGAGCAACACAGACTTAAATGCTTCAAATTTTTTTGGAGCAAGTTTCTTTTAAAAAGCTAAAAAAAAAAAAAATTGGTTGATTGGACATAGTTGGTTTATATATCAATGGATGAAATGTGTCAGATTTTAATGAGAGAGTGAAAAATGAATAGAAAGAATGACAGTGGAGAAATACTTCTTACATGAATTCCATTGTCTCTGTTCCACACCAGAAATTTCCTAACATTAGGATATATCCGGGGAAATACTACATTGTGAAAAGTAGATTTTTACAAGGCTCCTTTTTTTTTTTTTTTGAAATGTGCTTATCTTTAGACACAATTATTGTGATGTCCTGGGTGTTTTTCCTGTCCCCATGTCTTCTTTCTCAGCATATGCTTATTCCGTATGTTCAATGCCTTATACAACTTTAAATACATACTCTGAAATTTGGAATGTTTATACTTTGAAGTTGCAAAATACTTTATCCTTCAAATTGCTCTCACTACAAATCTACCTGAGAATTCAAATGATGGAGTAAAATACATGTACTTTTAGTTGAAAATGAATCTGACTTTTTGTTTGGTGGTTACTATTTCCTCTTTAATTCCTGGAAGGCTTTTTCTTTATTTTCTTTCCCTCACTGTACAAGTTGATCTTTTTGAAAAATAAGTGTTTGCCAAATCTAGTCTGAGTTGGAAGGGAAAGTCGGCGGGGAGGGTGATTACTTAATATTCTGACTAAGAATACTAGCAACTGATTTCCAATATAGAGGTAGGCTATATGCCTGGTGAAACAATTAAATTATAATTACACTGATTGATACTATAAATCATGCTTTGGGAAAATGAGTTTTAAGACTTGTGATGCCTAGTCTCATTTTTATTTTTCACATGTATCTTAGAAAAAAAATCACATATGGAAGATAATAAGAGTTGTTTCTTCCTCTAGTGTGGTAAATTTTTACTTTGTAATTCTGTGCTGTGCTCTAGAGACAAATGAAGCAAAATCATAACTTTGATGATTTATTTTAAAATATTGAGAACTGTAGCCTACTTTAGGATGTTTTATAAATGCAGATAAACTTTTTGTCTTAAAGCAATTGATTTGACTTTGTTTCTTAGTTTGGTTTGGATATTAAATAAGCACTGTCAAGAATTTTAGCCATTTAAACTACTTCTTTTTGAAGTGGTGTTTCTTAACTTACTTTCAACCTGCTCTATTGCTATTCTTTGTGAAACCTATTTTACAAGGGTGTTCCATGTATGTCAGCATTTGGGTCTGCTACTGTGGCATCCTACATGACTATTCATAATTAAATTTCAGTAAAGCAAATATTAAATAGCAACATCAAGTTTTCGTGCAACAACTTTGTATAAAAAAATGACGCATACAATAAGATTCTGCAAGCCCTTTCAGTATTCTGCATTCACCAATAACTGAAGACTTCTGAGAAATATGACTTTTCTTTATACACTCAGAGGAAATATTTAAAAAGAAATTAAACAAGAAACCAGGCGCCTGTAGGTAGAGTAAAGGAAAAACATTAAAATTTCATAACAGCTCTAGAATTTGCTCGATAAATTTACGTTGGTATCAGAATACTATCCCAGACAATGAAAGTACTGTGAGCCCTAAGGTTAAGTGAGAGCCTGTAAGGAAAATTAGAGCTGCACAAAAACATTGTAGACTTCCAAATTTTAAAGGCATTAAACATTAAGGATAAACACATACTTTGCTCATTTCCTTGGATTAAGTATGGTATTTTAGAAAGGTGTGCACTTTCCCCATTTTACCCATCAAATTTTAAAAACTCAAATTTCAATCTGCATGTAGTCATGAAGATTTGATTTGTGTTTATTTGCATGGGTTAAAACAAATCAAAGTATTGGGTACAATTTATGGGAAATATCTAATTTGTAGGTCTGTGTGTATTTCAACTGAAATAACTTAAAAGTTATGAATCATGACACTACATCTTAGGATATTTGTATTTCAACTTTCTGCTTAAAATTTTAATATTTAAAGACACTTAAAGCTAGGTTATCTAATCACTGTTATTGAATTATTACAACTACCATTTTGGCAGCTAGAATATATTTATTAGTGATTAATTCTCTGCTGTATTTTATTTTAAAAGGATTTTCTGTCATTAAGAAACAGTGAATTAACCTCAATTTACAACTCATCCTTTTATTTTTTAAGAAGTGCATTTTAATGACATACAAAAGCTAGAAATAATCTCAAATATAGAACTGAGATTCATCAAGCTAACTTAGGCACAACCTGAGACTTAATACAGAAGTGTATTAAGTACATGTCATTGAAAAAAAAGATCTAAAGAAGTACTACGTAAAATGGATGGCAAAATTTTCAGTGTACTACTTGAAAACTGCCTTTTATTTCCCCTAGAATTTGTATGCCCCATGCATCACCGTTCTATGTTAGATGCGTGGTTATAAAATTGTGAAAATGGAGACTTTTCTGGTAGCAAAAGGGTTAAGTTCTTTTTGCTTTACCAGTTTCAAATTACAATGAGAAGCCTCTTCTTTCCCAGCAGGGTTGTGCTTACATTACTCTTTAGATCTCTCTTGAAGAGGGCTGGTATATTTGTGCCTGCTGGAGGTGGAATTAACAGTAAGAAGGAGAAAGGGATTGAATGGACTTACAGGAAGGATTTCAAGTAAATTCAGGGAAACACATTTACTTGAATAGTACAACCTAGAGTATTATTTTACACTAAGACGACACAAAAGATGTTAAAGTTATCACCAAGCTGCCGGACAGATATATATTCCAACACCAAGGTGCAGATCAGCATAGATCTGTGATTGAGAAATCAGGATTTGTTTTGGAAAGAGCTCAAGGGTTGAGAAGAACTCAAGAGCAAGTGAAGATTACTTTGGGAACTACAGTTTATCAGAAGATCAACTTTTGTTAATTCAAATACCAAAGGCCTGATTATCATAAATTCATATAGGAATGCATAGGTCATCTGATCAAATAATATTAGTCGTCTTCTGCTACATCAATGCAGCAAAAACTCTTAACAACTGTGGATAATTGGAAATCTGAGTTTCAGCTTTCTTAGAAATAACTACTCTTGACACTTTCCAAAATATTTAAAATAGGAAAGGAAAATCAGTGAGGATGTTGTGCTCAGAAATGTCACTGTCATGAAAAATAGGTAAATTTGTTTTTTCAGCTACTGGGAAAGTGTACCTCCTAGAAACTTAGATTTTTTTTTTTTTTTTTTAAGAGGACAAGAAGGACTAAAAATATCAACTTTTGCTTTTGGACAAAAATGCATCTGACTGTATTTTTACTTAAGGGTATTGTGGGTTTCCTCTGGAGCTGCTGGGTTCTGGTGGGTTATGCAAAAGGAGGTTTGGGAGACAATCATGTTCACTCCAGTTTTATTTATAGAAGACTACGGAACCACGAAAGACGGGAAATACAAAGGGAAATTCTCTCTATCTTGGGTTTGCCTCACAGACCCAGACCATTTTCTCCTGGAAAGCAAGCATCCTCTGCACCTCTCTTTATGCTGGACCTCTACAATGCCATGACCAATGAAGAAAATCCTGAAGAGTCGGAGTACTCAGTAAGGGCATCCCTGGCAGAAGAGACCAGAGGGGCAAGAAAGGGATACCCAGCCTCTCCCAATGGGTATCCTCGTCGCATACAGTTATCTCGGACGACTCCTCTGACCACCCAGAGTCCTCCTCTAGCCAGCCTCCATGATACCAACTTTCTGAATGATGCTGACATGGTCATGAGCTTTGTCAACTTAGGTATGTTGTTCATTTGTTTGTTAATCTATGTTATTACAAAGTGGAAGTTTTTCCTAATAGTAAAGGAGCTGCTTGGTAGGTGGTCATGTTTATATAAAGTCATTTTCTCTAACTCTCCTCTTTAGCTTCTGTTTTGTTTCTTTCATTCATGCTATGTAAGATTTTGCCTTAGGCAAAAAGTCATATATATGTATATATATTTAATATGAATAGTTAAATTTAAACACTGATAGTGTGGGTCTTTTTAGATCTTGTTAAAATTTCAACCTCACTTAAATATATGAATGCAAAGGCAATAGTCTAAAAACAGGGACATTTATGAGGATAGCTATGCTATGGGTAAAAATAAAAAAAAGAAACGAGCACTTACAGATGGGAAAGTAAAAGTGACATTCTGAACCACTTTTTTTTTAAGTGATTTAAAGCACATATAAGTATATATTCACATACTACTTAAAAATCTCTTATCTAGGGGAAGCAACTACTGTAAAAATATAGATGTAAAATTAACCAAGATCGAATAGCACCATAAAAGATTACTATCAAGGAATCAAGGAAGGGATTCTGAAATTCTATAATAAATATTTCAGAAATAAAGTTTCAATCTAACAGTTCTTAACTGTAATGTGTAAAGTATGTTCTACCTACTTGATTTTTTTCACAGGCAAGAAAAATGTAAAACATGCTTTAGGGGTCTTTATCTATACAAAATTTTCCTTCTACATGAGATAAAATATTTAATTGTAATTTTCTGTAAACCACAACAATATCAGTGAGAACATTTTAAAATTATGTCTTAGTCATAGCTGGTATTTCATGATGGATTTTAAATACTGATAATGTCAAATGATAATTTAGTTCCCAGTATTCCCTCTCACAATAATATTATGGATTACCAATTTCAAATGATCTTATAAGGGCTGTTGTTTTCTTTAAATGTTTTAGTAAAAATCGAAGGTGAAATTTACTATCTTCTGGCAGGCAAAGGAAAATAACATAGAATGTATTTTATTTTTGAAGATTAAAAATTCTATCAACAAATTTAATCCACTGGGAAGAATTGAGAACTTTATGATGTTATAGCTTTTAGAACTTCGTTTTACAAATGCAATCTGCTTTGACTTAAAATTAACATGTTTTATAAAACACTTAATTAAAAACTTCCTCATGTAACATCTCAAAGGAAATATTCTTTGAAAAGTCAGATTATCAACAAATCTTAATAACATATGAATGCTTTTATAATATATGTTGCTTAATATACTCTGCTCATTTGCTCTTAGCAATCCTAGCATGAAGGATAAGGTACTTAATAAATCATATGTTTTATGTTACTAGAGACAAAGCTCTCATTATTAAGTGAGTAAGTCATCATTTGTTGCACTAATCAGGTGTCCTGGAGGCCTTTTCTTCTACATATAATTAACAGACTTCACATGGAACTTTTTAGCCTTTAAAATATAGCTTAATGTCAAGTTAATTTGATTGCTTTTACCTAGTATAAGGGACATGAAAACGTAGCTTGTGGTACGTTTTGCTTTGTAACATTTCTAAAGTATTATTCAAGAATTTAAAGTAGTGTAAATATTTTAGTAGAAAAATTTCAATCTAGCAAAATTTATATATTCATAAATCATTGAGAAAATCAGGTCATATCATCTAAAATCTGACAAAGAAGCATATATATGTTACATATTTTAATAAACAATAGCTCAGTCATGAATGTCATATTTTATTAGAATTGTTCTGATCCTTTACAAGATAAGTGTAAGCATGATTTTTTAATTTACGTGTTTATTTTTTATAAATCTACGTAGAGTAAGAAAGTCAAAACAAATAATAGTTTTATTCGTTGATTCCTAGAACTTTTTTATTATTGAGAAACACATTTAAAAATAAATGACATTTTAGTTACATTGTTCAGATTATAATAACATAGCAGTTTATTAGCTTATTGCCTATATGAAGAAATACAATTATTCATTAGACTCTAGAGAAACAATGTTAGTTATAAGCTTTAGAGAAATTGTGTATTTATTTTTATCATGCTTGAACTGCTGAGTAGTACTTTATACTCAATAACAAGCTATTGTTTCTTCTTTATTTAATAATTCCAAACTGTCTTACATGAAATTACTGACAAACTGATTCTGACACTAGGTGAGTTTTTCTTGGTAGACTTTAAGGAAAATTAAACAACAGTTTAATTATCCTTTGATCATGCCTTCTAATAAATCCAAAACTTATAGTCGATCACTACTTAGTAAAATGCTTTAACTTTTGCATTTCTTTTATAATCAAATAAATAAGCATACTCAGAAAAGGTGAAAGTGTAATAACATTATTAGCTGCAATAAGAGTGTCAGTGCATTTTAAATGTAATATCCATTAGCAAATATTACCTGTAGTTTATTTCATGTTCTTATAAAACTAAAAAGGATTAGATTTTATTTTTTCAGTATCTTAAAATATATGCATATAGCTGAGACTAAGTACAAATGAGTCACGTTAGTAATAGTCAAGGGATTTGTATTGAGGAAGTCACCTGGATATTTAAATATGTGAAAAGAATCTGTTGACATTTCCCATAATTAGAAGAATTATATGAAAAGGATCTAGTAGCATCCTTTTCAAAAATGCTTGTGTGTTGTCCTTCTCAAGTCAAATAACGGATTTTCTACAGTTACCTTTTCATTCAGAAATTCTTTTTTCAACATAGTTTTGGTCATGAAGAACAATTAAGCTTAACCCAAACTCAGAATCATGTTTAACAAAATACCCACTGTTTAAAATTCAGATGAGATTAGCTTTATGTTCATAAGTGAAAAATAGATTTGAATTTACTAAAAGAAAAATAAAATGTAAATAAATTGCCTAAGGCATGCAAACATCTGAATGTGAAACCAAAAACATCATTTTAACCTTTATTTTACTGAATTGTTTATTTTGAAGAAATGAATATAAATTATTAGTTGTGTGAAGAGAAATATTTTTTCTATCATATTCATTATTCTTAGGCCACTTTTATCAGTCTCATAGTATTAAATTTTACAGGTTGAATTATTTGCTTTTTCCCTAAAACTGTTGAATGTCGGTGGAATTTTTGCTTAGTCAATATAACATTATTTTGTTAATAATAATGTCTTTCTGTTTAGTTTTCTTTTTTAACCATCTTTTTGTCAAAAGTGCTAAGTGTTAGTATATGTATTAAATACCAACACAAGTTAAAGGCATGATTAGATAACTTGCTTACAATATTTATCTCTTGTTTACACAAAGAAAACATGTAGTGTATTTCTAAGATCTTTTAGTTAGAAGCCAATTTTGATTACTTGATGACATTGTCCCCACAATGACATAACACTAGATGTTTTAGAGGAAGTAAAAAACAGTAAAAACAGGAAAATTACTTTTATATTATTCTTTGTATCTACATATTCCTCTGGAAAAAGTTGAACTTTGAGTTTATTAATGGTTTTTCTCTTAGATATATTTCAAGAAGATGTTTTAATTCCAAGCATAAAAGTATTTAAATGTGCTGTTAATTTTTTTAAATATGAGAACATACTTAGTATGTTATCATGAAAGAAAAAACGCTTTCAAAAACTTTAATCCTTTTTTGCCTACTTACCCTAATCATTAAGTTCTCTTGGTACTGGAAGGAAAAAATGCTTATGTTCTCAGTTGACAGATTTGAAAGGCATCATTGATAATTTATTGTTTTTGGCTGAATCAAGTGCCCAGTGGAAAGGAATTTATATACAAATCTGCCTAAAGATGCCTATCGATGTAGTCTCTTCAACAGTTATTAACACTTGTGCAACATAAACACACCCATAAACACATGGAAGTTTTTTTTGAAGGGGGATGGGTTGGAAGGAAAGATAATCTAAAGCCATTATAGGACATATTCACAAATTATGCCTGGAGTAACTAATGCTAATAATGGGTAAAGCAACAATCATTCTGTAAAAGTTTTAACTTTTGAAGAGAAAAATATTGCTGAGTGTGGAGACCTTTTTCTCTCTTCTTCAACAACCCTTCACATTCATAATCGTGACCCACAGGATTCTTTTTCTCCTTTAAAGATGATTGATTATCAAGTGACTGGCATGACAGACACATGCAGGGTTGCCGGAGATAGTTATAATCATAGTTTAATTAAATGCTTTTTTTTTTTTTTTTGCAAATTGTAATGGTTACTTACAAATATCAAATTTTAACGATTAATGAGACCTATTAGCTGGAACTAAGGAGGACTTGGGACTGCCTCAGCCGCCACCTCTGACTCTTTCCCTTTCATTCTTCCATTTTCTGTAATATCACCACTCTCCCTCCTCCCTTCTCATCCCAGCAATTTTTGGCCTTTCCTCCTTGTTCTGTGTCTCTGTAGCCCCAGGCACTCTTGGCACCCCTCTCCTTACCACTCCCACCCTTCCTGGGGTCTGCCTTTGGTCCTGGTTTGCTAGAGGCTTAAATTAGTTGAAAATCAATTAGTTACAGTTTGAGAATTGAGGTACACTCTCCTGTTTTCTCTCCAGTTGAGGAGGAAAAGGTTATGACGTGCCAATTGCAGCCTCCACCCACTGGGAGAAAAGCTCCCCAGGGCACCAGAGCTGCCCTGGCTCTTGCCATCCCCTGTAATTGTTTCTCCATCATCCCATTCTTCTTTGCCTCTTCATCTCTCCCTAAGGATCCCATTGACAGAATTTAATTGTGTTTTGCCTTTATTTTATAAAATAACATTTAAAAGGGAAAATTTCAAGAAAAGTAAAGAAAGAAAAAGAAATCAACATCGAACAAAAATAACACTCATCAAACATGCCAGTCCTATTTAGTTTATAAAAAACTTTTGCTTATATTATCCTTAATATTCTGTCACTTCCATGAAGAGATTAATTTTGTTTTGAGAAGAGATAATGAGAAAGAATAAAGAGACAAAGAGTAGGATTTAGAGGCATATAGGAATAAGGATGAGACAGAGAAAGAAATAAAATATTTTGGAAAAAGAGCCTGAAAGAAAGAAAAGGAATGAAATGAGTCATTAAAGGCTGGTTTTTGAGTTGTACAGGTGGAGGAGGTGCTGGGAAATCCTCAGTCTACCTCATACTGAACAGCAGCTAATTCAACATCCCCAACCACATCAGCTCGAGGGGAAAACCCTTTCATCCTTACACACTAAAATACCGAAGTGGGGAAGGAGGGGGGTTGTCTCAGTATGTGTGTACAAGGAGCATACAGACAGGCTACTCACATTTACAGTCATAAATAATGTAGTAGCTCAGCTTTAAAAAACCACAGGTTAAAGGAAGAGGCTTCCCTGACGCACAGGAGAGGGGCTGAGATCAGAGGAACCACTGAAAGGGTTGGAGAGAAACAATGAATCCCTTGTTCTAAGTAATATTTATGAGTGCTTCTTTGCACCTTAAGTTCATATTTTATTGGCTGGACTGTGGGGTTTCCCATTTGCTCATCTCTTAAAATAATACCCTTGGCTAAGATATCCTTTAAAACACACTAGTCAGCCCTGACAAACAGCTCATTTATTTAGGGGGAAAAGGGATCTGTTTTGATTTTGATGTCAGATTGGGATGTTTAAGATTCAGCTCACAGTCTGAGAGTAAGATAAAAATAATGGTGGAGTATTCACCTGACTTTTTCAGAGATGTTTAAAACAATCTGCACAACCAAGTAGTAGTAACCTCTAGTTTGTATGAGTCTTGCCCAAGAAGTTGTGGATAAATGAGAATTTTAAAAGGCAGAAACAAAATCTATTAAAATATACAGTGTTTAAAAAGAGAAAAAAAAAGACTATTTGTAGATTAGTAAGAAAGGTCTTTAGTGGTTGGGGAGTAAAATAACAACAATAACAAAACAAAAACCCATAAATCAAAAAGAATGCATTAACCTCAACTTGGAAGGCAGTGAATTAAATACATATTACATAACTCTTAGAAACCAAAACCTTGTATAATTCTGAATATTTGGATGTTGAAATTAAACTGGAGATTGTGCTGTTTTATGACTTCTAAGACAATGAAGATCCTTGTCTTCGATACTGTGTTTGTTCAATTTCTTTCTAGAAAATAATTTTAGCAACTTTTATTGTTCTTGTTAAACAGGTTTCCTGGAGTTGTTAGGAATAAAGAAAATAGTTTTAAAAAGTCAGGATCAACAGATGTAAATCCTGCTTAGATTTTATGCAGGACTATAAGACATGTCTAAACCAAGAAAAGATTTATTAACATGTACACAATCCTTCAGCTATTTTAATGCTCTAATGAGATGAGAAGTTCGGTGTTATTTGTTGGGCAGATTTTCTGTCTCTGTTCTGACTCTGTGATTACCCTTTCTATATAGGAGACACAGCCATCTCCAGAATCTTAAGTTCATGGCATATTACTGCTCACATGACTTTAAAGTTTAATTATAAATTAAATTTAATTGCTTTCTTTTCTGTGATTCCATCGCAGAAGTAGAGTAGTGTACAGGAAGCCAGAATGCTTGGATTGGAATCCCATATTACATGCTTACTAGCAGCATGAACTTGAGCAAATTATTTAAATTATTTGTGCCTCTGGTTCCTTATCTAAAGATGAAGTGTAGATAATAAGATAATAAGTGCAAATCTCAACTCCATGAATGTTGAGAGAATTTGCAGGAGCAGCTGCATAATCTGTGGACCCTGATGAAAATGAAAATGCAAGCCCCTTGTTCAAAAATTATTAAGAATTTCAAGATGGTGGCAGCAGAGCATTATACCAAGAGCAGGGACCTTCTAAGCCCAGGGCCCTGTGCAACTGCACCGGTCACTTGCCCGTGAGGCTAGTCCTACATGTTTGATTACATGTTGTGGCAACAGAAACCATGTCCCATTCATCACTCCCCGCCTGCCCCACCCACTGAGATGTATCAGCGTTCCCAAAAGAAAAGAGACAGAATGTGCAAACTGAATCATTTAGGAGAGTTTAAGTAATGTTATAATGTTTATAGTGTTGTGGGCAGAGGTTTTGTTTTGTTTTGTTGCGGCAAAACAAGGGATCATATAGTATCTTGGGATGGCAGGGTAGCCTTCACTACTCCTGGGTAGGGGGCATAGTTACCAGAAAGCTCAGAGGAGAGGTATGTGGGGAAGGTGCCCTGATAGAAACTGTGGCATTAGGAGAAAGATGCCATGCATCTAATCCCTACATACTCAGCAGGGAGGGGTACAGATACCAGGGGATAAACACCCAGACTATATGTTTTGGTCTTCCCTTGGTTCACCCTCACTGAAAGCCAGAGAGCCACAGAACCCATTGGTGAGGTTCCTAAAAGTTAGTCTCTTGGTGAGAATAGCAGAATAGGGAAATGCGAAGAGTGGATCTTGAGGTACAAATGGAAGATATTCAGCACAAGTAGATAAACATTGGTTGTTTAGTCAGCAAGGGTTCTAGAATTACTTCAATTTCAGTGCAAGTTACTGATATATATGTTAATCTTTGTCTTAGTTAATTTATAATAAAATTCAAGAGAATAATAATTTAGTGTGAGAGATAACTACTTCAGGAGTTGGTGAAATAAAGTGATAAATATAAGCATGGCATGCTGAAAAAAATCCTTCAATTGTGTTTGGGTCAATAATTTCAGCTGATATATTAAAATTTTAAATAGAGAAAATTGAAATTAAAAAACAAAAATTACCCAGAAAACAAAACCCCCTAAAACAAGGAAAAGTAGCGCTTTCAGATCACAATATGAACTGTGGACTGCAATTGCCAATGAAAAAATTCAGTAGGGGAATGAGCAGAATATATGCAAATATGTAGAGCAAAATGAAGAGCAATATATTTTTCAAATCCCTGTTTATTCTCAATTGTATGTTATACCTCCTGAAATGATCCATGACTGTGTGTTAGAGCTTTATTGAATTCTGAGTGGAATCATATGATATTCTCACATGCAGTGTTCGCATTCCATAGTTAATGTTGCAGGCAAAAATAATGTTAGAATGAGGGAGATAGGAATTATTGTCTTTCTTCTTTGCTACCTTTATTCTCCTCTGGCAGAGCTCCTGTGACTCAGAGAGGCAGAATTTAGTAGTGGAGCAGGTATGTCAGCTATTTAGTTCTCATAAATAATCAAGCACTAAACCTTGAGGCCAGAGCCACTCCCTGCCCTTCAATCACAGAGAAATACTGAATAGAACAACTCCTTTCCAGTACCAGTTTGTGTTTTCCATCAAAGTTGCTACAGTTGGCAATTTCACTTATGTAATTATTAAAAGAGGAAGAGAGGGTGCAACTCAGAAATTGTGTAGCCTCTTCTGCAAATAACCTTGATGCAGACACAAAATACTTATCTAGTGGGGAAGAAATGAAGGTTATTAATTAAATATGCTTTATATCAAAATTTGTGTAGATGTATTCTTCGCTCTGGGTGAAGGAGGGTCACTTGGTTCTCCCTTAACTGTTTTAGTAGGGTTTCAGTGTTAGGGCTTTGGAGCCAGACTGGTTTGAATTCCAGCTGTGTATCCTTGAGCAAACCATTTCATTTTGTTGAAACTATTTCCGCATCTAAGTGGAGCTCATAATAGAGAATTGGAGTTAAGATTGTGTAAGGTGAGGTCCTAGACCTTTGAGTCTACATGAGACAAATAATTAATGGTGTCACCTGCTATTACAACTATTTCTACTAGAATATACTATGGAGATCTAATGTTAGAGGAAATCTACGTTCAGCCTACCAGACTTCGTCAAATAAATGCCTTGCTGAAATTCTGAAACATTATGCACATAATTTTTCCTCTGTCTGAAAGAAAAACTTTGAATTTCATTGACTCTTTCTTCAAGTTGGACAGCTGATGTACTCTGTTCCCCCACCAGGGTGCTTTGGAAAAGGTCAGTCTGTGGCAGAGCCTTCATGAGACGGATTGTGGTGCTTTCCTCTGAGGACCCAAAAGCAACATTTTCTGTGATTAGCTGCTGAAAGGTGCTTTTCATATTACCTTTGGTCAGAGTCCTAGAACTACTCCATGGTTTTACTTTAATTTTAGATATTACCTGTTCCATTTCCTTGCTTGTTAAGGAGAAGGGGAAACTGATTAGAAGCCAAGGCAGTAATATACAATTAGAAGATATTTGGTTGTAAAGACATGGACACTCTATAAAGAACCCTTTGAAAGAATGTTAAAAAAAAGTTTTTAATGCTTATTTTCATAAGTCAACTCATTTTGAGGGTTTTAATTTTTAAGAAGTTGATTCATGATGAAAATTTAGGTGTACAAACTTTTAAACTCTAAGCAGGAAGGTCACTCTGTTCAAATAATCTTTCAATCTTGGAGCTTTTAGTATCGTCTGTAACCCAAATCATGTCTGAATTTATGATTTATAACTTGCAGCTATTCTCATTACTATTTAAATCATTATTATAATTTTGTTTCTACATAATACCATTCAGCCTTAAGTATTGTGACTTTCCTCGACTATTTGGGTTTTTTTTTTTTTTTTTTCCAGATGAGGCTGTTAAATATTTTTGTTAATTTTCTTGAGTTGTTATAATATAATAACTTATAATGTTTTAAACGTGATGAAAATGTATTTGTTTGGTCTCCAAAGTCACACAAAAGGCCATACATAAACTGTGGACATCTTCTATTACAGGATGCACATTGTAAAATCATCACATTGATTTTTGATATTTCATAATATATTGAGTGGGAAAGCATAGATTTACTGTTTTCTCATTATTTAATAAAATGCTGAAAGATAAGCCATTAATATGATGTCTCAGTCTGTTTGTGTTGATGTAACACAATACCTGATACTGAATAATTTATAAGGACAAGTTTGTTTGGCTTATGATTCAGGAGGCTGAGGAATCTAAGATCAGGCAGCCCATCCAATGAGGGTCTCGTGCTGCTTCAACTCTTGGTGGAAAGTGGAAGGGAATGTGAGTCTGTGCAGAGATATGCAGGAGAGACTGGGCTTATAACAACCTGCTCTCAAGGGAACTAATCCATTCCCAGGTGAGCAAAAACTCACTCCCTCCCACAAGATGACATTTATCTATTCATAATGGCAGTGCCTTCATAATCCAAGCACCTTTCATGAGGTTCCAGTTCCCAACACTGCCGTATTGGGAATCAGCTTTCAACATGAGCTTAGGAGAGGACATACTCAAATTGTACTGATAATCACTGCTAGATTTTTAATTGTGATGGGTAAAGTTATTAAAATAAGTATACACATTCCAACTACATATTTATTGATATATTCAAATCACCATTTAAGGTTTTTCTCTTTACACTTTACATTAAAAGTTATCATTCTTCCATAATTTACATTGAGGAATAATTTTATTTATCATAATTAAGAGAGCCATTTTTTTTGTATGTGTGATACATTTGCAGTTATGCATCATTTAAAAATGGGATGTACATTCTGAGAAACGTTTCTTTAGATGATTTCATCACTGTACCAATATCACAGAGTGTACTTACACAGACCTAGATGGCATAGCCTACTACACACCCCAGCTAGATGGTAAAGCCTATTGCTCCTAGGCTACACACTTCTGTAGAATGTTACTGCACGGGATACTGTAGGATGTTATAACACCATGGTAAGCATTTATGGAAACATATCTGAAAATACGTAATTGGTTGTGCTACATTATGATGGCTATGATGTCACTAGATGATAGGAATTTTTCAGCTCCATTATAATCTTATGAGACCAGTGTTGTATATACGATCTGTGTTGATCTAAACATTGTCATTATGTGGCTCCTTATAGTATATAAAATTTCATAGTATAATTGTAGCAGTGATAATTAAAGGAACAATAACAACAATAAATGTAGTTCCCGTGACAGAGACTGGACTCTGATTTTTATGCATTATTTCAGTGTATCCACATTTAATTCCATGGGTAAATATTTTTCTGTCAATGTATTGATGTAAAAATTGAGGGTATTCAGAGGGTAAATAACTTACAAAAGTCACCCAGCTAGTAAATGGCGGAAACATTACTGGAGCCATGCTCTGGTGACAGATTTTATATTCTTTGCCATTATTCTTTGCTTTATTAACCAACTTTTAGAGAAATTAAAAAGTATACAATTTTTAACAACAATAGTAATAATGGCTTACATTTTTTAAAAGCGCCTTTATGTACATTAGGTGGTTTGATCTAAATTACTGCAGTATATAGCACTCAAGGAAGTAGATATGATCCCACAACACACATCTATGGAAACTGGAGTTCTGAAAGGTCATTCATTCAGTCATTTAACAAATAAAAGCTGACTACCTACTATTGGGCCAGACACTGTGCGAAAGACTGTGCCTGTTTTACTGCCAAGATCACAGGGCAAAGGAGCCAGGTCCAGGCCCAAAATCCTTCATTCTTGTGCCAGGATTTTTTTTTCTTTGCTCAATGTCACATACTTTAAATAAATCACACCAAAAATCTAGCACCAAGTAAAATTAAAAACACTAACAAAAAATCCCTTTAAATAATTTTTTTTTAAAGCCTGTTACCAGCTGACAGAACCTATGGAAGCCTTTTAGTCTAAAAAGACTTGAGCAAAGGTAAAACCAAATTGCAGCAAAACTTGAAGAGTCTGTTAGAAGCCTGTTCGTATAGCTCTGGGAAATTATTAGTATGGAGGCTGCAGTGACTTTTAAGGAAATATCCGAAAAGAAGGTTTTATGTTTTACACTGGATGCTAATTGTACATTCCAAAATATAAGTGTGGCTCAAACATTCATTATTTGTGTTGTATTCAGGAAATAAGGATACAAGAGCATACAATTTTTCAAAATTAGGTTGTCGGAGCTGTCTAAATCTTGACCCCTAGCCGTATCTTACTTCTTCAATTGTGATGGATAAAGATTTTCCTCCAGGTTTTACTGCTAACAAGAATGTATAAAGTGTTTACTTTGTTACTTTATACATTGAACATAATGTAGTTTCAGGATATAATGAGAGTCAATGGAGATACAATTATACATTGAAATAAAAGGGGATTCTGAGAATTAGTATAAGGACCACTTTCATACATTTCCTTGAATCTACTTACAGTATTGGGGATTGGGCAATGATTACTTCAAGTTGATTGTCGAGAAAAATTGATCAATATTCTATGACTTCCTTACTCTTTCCTGACAGTTTACTGTGATTGTGAAGTAAAAATTACATCAAAATATGGATATAAGTGTACTGGTACACCATCACAGTTGTTAGTGTTCATCTATCAATTCACATCAACAAAGCATTCTATCATAAAAGTGAAATAATAGAAGTGGAAGAAGTTAAGACTGTAATGATTTCTTCTCTAGTGGATATTCTGTTTGCTGCAGCTAGCATAGTGCTTATGATGTGCAAGAGAGCATGCAAATAGCATTTCAAGTGCTAACATTTTACATTTTCATAAAGTCACTCAATTTTATAGATGAGGAAATAGAGACCCTGAAGTCCTTTGTCCAAAGTCCTACTTCCTGTAAGAGGAGGAACTGGATTCAGAGCTCAAGCTATTCACTGATATGCTATGCTGCCTTTGTCAGTGCTATTGAGAAGACTGCTGTTGTGGGGATATTGCTTGAATTCTTTTTAAAGTTCTATATATTTTCCACCATGTTATATATTGAATTTGCACTGTTTTCACTTCATCAGTAATGGACATAAAATGTCACAAAATGAAATAATAATATTTTAGAAGAAAGTCTCTAATAATGAGTTTACCAAGAGTCTTCTCCCTGGAGTTCAACTGTTACGGGTTTTTGATAGATGAGTTGTGTTGCTGGCCTTCCACAGGAGGCAAATACTCATGAAACAGGAAAAGAAGCACTTTGCAGACACCAAGGATACTGACCTTTGTGACATGCAATCTAACTGGTCAGTACTAAGGAGTGGAAAGGTTGATCTGTGTTATTGATTTCCACTTTTAAAAGACAGATTTGGCATAAACAAGATTAACATTTGGCCAAATAGAAAAGAGGTAAAATATCAAAGTTGCAAACAGTAATAGGCCTTAAAAGAAGTGGTTGGAGATTGGAATAAAGTAATAGTGAGTTTATTTGGATGCTGGATGATTTCCAACCTGCTGGCCAGTCTAGAAGGCCATATAAGCAGGGCTGCCATGCCTCTAAGTATGCCTTGCCATGCCCCAATTGGGATTGACCAGCGAATTAGTAGAAACTTACTAAAGTGGAAATTTGGGCTTCAGGAACATCTACAGCTTACAAGTTAGGAATCTCCTACTGCTTGCTGCAGCTAGAAACTGACAGATAACTTCTGCTTCATCCTGCTAGTCATGACTGAAACTCCTCTGTGTTATAGATAATATTTAATAACATCCCGTATTTAATACGCATCCTTTGATTTGTAGCAGTTACAGCCCTAATCTCTTGCATGTGTAAAGTGAGTTTTTTTTCCATAGCTCACTCATTGCCCCTGTATCACACAAAAGCTAAATACATTTTTTCTGCTCCTTTTGTATCTTATGAATTAAAGGGTAAGGACTTGGGATTTTTTTTTTTTCCAAAAGAAAATATTTCTGGAGCTACAAAATTTCTCAAAGCAAAATGCGAAGTACATGAGGACATTTCAGACCTGGCTATCCTCAGCTCTCAATACCAAACAGAGGGAACCACACAACGAATTATAAAAAGCAGGTACAGTTGTTAACATACTGACTTTTAGTTATAACACTGAAAACTAATCTCTGCTTTGAAAAGCAAGACAAGAGGTAGCTAAGAGTAAAAATGAGCATTTAAGACATCACCTGCTGCTTCTTAAAAATTCTATTTTATCTCTCTCTCTCTTTACCTTTAGCTACTCGTACCCAATCTACCAATGGCCCTATTGTAATGCTAGAAGTGTGAAGGATCTTAATATCTGATTTCTAATTATTCAGTCTGAGACATACTTAGGAAGTCAGATGAACTTATGAATAGGTCAAACATTTTATTTAATTTATATTAGACTAACTTCATTGACATATGATAAAGCAGGTGCTTAACTATAATTATATTCCAATCTCTTGTCCACTTTCAATCATTTACTCTTTTTAATCAGAGTTCTTTGTCAGGGTTTCCTAAAATGAATTTCATTGAAAACATTACTTAAATTTTTTTTTTTTTTGAGATAGGATCTTCCTCTGTTACCCAGACTGGAGTTCAGTGGTGTGATCTTGGCTCACTGCAGCCTCCACCTCCTGGCCTCAAGCAATCCTCCCACCTCATTCTCCCAAGCACCTGGTACTACAGGTCCATGCCACCACGCCTGGCTAATTTTTAAAATATTTTTTAGAGATGAAGTCTCCCTATATTGCCCAGATTGGTCTCAAATCCTGTGCTTATGCGATTTGCCTAACTCAGCTGCCCAAAGTGCTGGGATTATAGGCATGAGCCACCAAAACATTTCTCTGTCCTTTTAAGAGGGGTTGTCTGAAATTATGTGGCCAAATAAATTTGAACTATGCAAAGAAACTAATTCAATAGGTTTTTATGTTTCCAGGACAGGATTCCTCAGTGTGTTCATTATGCTAATGAGTATTATGAATCTCTGCAAGGAGGATATAGGTTATAGGGTTTCACATGATTGATCATTGGTATTTGGGAGAAACATTCCTTTATGGAGAAACACTGTTTATAGAAGCCATTCTGGCAATACAGCAAACAGAAAGTTATTATACTTTAATTCATTGACATTGTAGTCACTTTTATGTCAAATTAAAAAGGAGCAGGAAAAAGTTGCAGTTCCAATATCTAGGGCCAATTATTGTTGGTTTTTGTACATTTCCTTTTATACTTTATACCTTTTTGTAGAGTTGACCTGTTTATGTAAGGTTGTACCCTTACTTAATTCTTGATTTTTATGCTTTTGGGTTTTCTCATTTGTTCATTTTCTCCTTATGAATATATTTTTGATGACTGAATAATATCAGCCAGACAATTCATTGTCATTTGCATAAACAGTATTTTATTATTGGGCATGCAATCTTTTTAGCTTTTACTATTGTTTGCTGTGTTGCAATAGATATCTTTACTCATGTGTTTATAAACATTCCTGACCAGTTTTTTAGAGTCTGTTCTTAGAAAACAAATTATTAGAGCAAAAGGTGTGATTGTTTTGATGCAATTACACAGAATTACATTGAGGAGTTCCTGAGGAAAATGAACCCAGAAACACTGATTATTGAAACTAACCAGTGTTTCAGTATCACTGCTAAATCACTTGCCATCCTATACTTTTAAAATATTTTTTTTTAAATTTTACTTTAAGTTGTGGGGTACATGTGCATAACGTGCAGGTTTGTTACATAGATATACATGTGCCATGGTGGTTTGCTGCACCTATCAACTCATCATCTAGGTTTTAAGCCCCGCATGCATTAGGCATTTGTCCTAATGCTCTCTCTCCCTTTGTCCCCCACCCCCTGACAGGCCCCAGTGTGTGATGTGCCCCTCCCTGTGTCTATGTGTTCTGACTGTTCAGTTCCCACTTCTGAGTGAGAACATGCAGTGTTTAGTTTTCTATTCCTGTGTTGGTTTCCAGCTTCATCCATGTCCCTGCAAAGGACATTAACTCATTCTTTTTTATGGCTTTATAGTATTCCATGGTGTACATGTGCCACATTTTCTTTATCCAGTCTATCAGTGATGGGCATTTGGGTTGGTTCCAAGTCTTTGCTATTGTAAATAGTGCTGCAATAAATACACATTTAAGCCTCCTGAAAAATACACTTAATTGCTTTTCAGTAAATTTGATTCAATTTCTATTTGTACCAGTGGAAATGTTAGTATTATTTTACCAGAATGAAACCTGAATTAATTTATGTATTTACATTATTGATAGTCGAAAACATATCTCTTTTATTTGCATTTCTTCTGAGATTTGTTAATCTTTTATATTTTCTCTTTGGGGAGTTTAGAGTTTACAGCTTATGCTTAGCTAGGTATTAATAATTATTTACTTCCCTCCCCCTTTTTTTTGCCTTGATCTCTTTTCAGTCAACTCATTATTTGTAAATAACAATTATGTGAAGACATTTCCGGATATTTAAGAATTTTTAAAACATACCATCAACATTCTATTTTGAAAATAATTGCTCAAAGTCATCCTATAGGTAATTGCTGAAAAAAAATGGAGAAGAATGAGGTGTTTATAATATTCAATGAGTTAGAGTTTTAGAATTAAAATGAGGTAAGCAAATAGATTTGGTCTAAATAACTTTATGTTCAAATAACCTTCTATAATTTAATTATAAAATGTTCAAGTATACATGAGCAAAGAATAATTTGGATGGCAGAGATGTAATACCTCATTTATAACACTATTTAAAGGTATTGGCCAAGTGTGGTGGCTCATGCCTGTAATCCCAGCACTTTGGGAGGCTGAGGAAGGTGGATCACCTGAGGTCAGGAGTTCAAAACTAGCCTGGCCAGCATGGTGAAACCCCGTCTCTACTGAAAACACAAAAATTAGCCAGGTGTGGTGGTGCATGCCTGTAATCCCAGCTCTTGGGAAGCTGAGGCAGGAGAATCGCTTGAGCCTGGGAGGTGGAGGTTGCAGTGAGCCAAGATTGCACCATTGTACTCCAGCCTGGACAAGAAAAGTAAAACTCTGTCTGAAAAAAATAAATAAATAAAATAAAAAAATAAATAAATGAAGTTGTCATTTTGGGATTGCAGAGGACTACTAAATAAATGTATACATTATTTTTAATTGAGTTGTAATTGCATGCATTTACCCACAAATTATATACTTTATAGTTTAGTATCAAGGTTGACTTTTGAGCCAAAACATTTCTTTTCACAGAATCTCAAGATGTTTTGAAACTTTTTGCCATCAGCAATTATTTAAGTGATCACAGTGATATAGGATATTCATAACCCACTTTTAGCACCTTGACCTCTTTAGTATCTTCTAGATTGATAGTTACTTCTAAGGGATATGAAAGAGTACCAAAGTATGGCTGCATTTTTGTTTTGGCTAAACCTGGTCTCTAAATGATAGGTTTTCATTATACATGTTTATCATCTTACCAACCTTTCTTAGCTTTAAGCATTTTATAATTATACGTAATAACTTTTTGAGTCTCAATACTGTATAATAGCATAGTTTTTAAAATGTCATTTAAGCAACAATTAATAATGTATATTCAAATAACATTGTGTTAACTGCAAAAATAATGCAACGTAAGCAGCAGTTGAGTGATTTGATAAACTGTAAATCAAAGAAGGCATATCAGAACAGCATGAGCAGAAGAAAACAGGTTTCAAAATTTTATATTAGTAAGTATAGGATTCAAAAATTGAATGACGTTGAACAAAACAAGTCACTATGATCATGAACTACATAAAACTTTACAAAGCTCCAGCAGTGCCAACTCTGTATATGGAAAGTAATAAATTAAAATGTATAAGGTCAAGATGATTAGAAATGTAACTAAAAATTGGTAGAAGCAAAATTGTAGTATGAAATCTTTCCATAAAGTTAATACTGCATAATAGCGCGCGCGCACACACACACACACAAAAATGTAAAAATGTAAAATAATGTACTTAAATAATACAATTAATAAGATTAAATTAAATGGTACATAATGAGGATTATACTTTGATGTATATTGATATGTATGAAATCATGTAGAGAATGACTTGAGATTCCATGGAACAGTTAAATCATCACTAATCAGGTGGTATTGAGCTTAAAAGTATAAAAAGTATAGATAATAAACACGTAAGAAAATGTTCAACACTATCAATTATTAGATAATTGCTCCTTAAAACTGAGATATTCTACTACACATCATAAAAATGGCTAAAATAGAAAAAGAAATAAAAAACTCCGAATTCAGAAAACCAAGTGCATCAATGATGCAGACCAACTAAAATGCATATAAATTGCTGGTAGGTATGCAAAATAATACAACCACGTAGAAACATCTTACAATTTTTTAAATAGTATTAAACATATACTTGCCGTTATGACACAAATCTCACTTCTAGGTATTTACCTAGAGAAATGGAACCTTGGGTTCACACTAAAACCTGTACATGAATGTTTATAGTGATTGTATTCATAATTCTCCCAAACTGGAAACAAACATCCTTCAGTGGCTGAATAAACAGTGACACATCCATTGAATTAGACTTCTTGGCAACAATAAAAGGAGAGAACTATTGATAATGCTAAAACATAAACCTACAATACATCTAGTTAAGTGAAAAATACCAGGCCCAAAGGGCTATATATTGTATAATTTCATTTGTATGAAATTGTGGAATAAGCAAAATTGTAGCTATAGGAACAGATCAGTGTTTGCCAGGGATTAAAGGTAGGGTGAAAGATTGACTATAAAAGAGCCATGAGCAGGTAATAGAACTATTCTGTATCTTGACTGTGGTGGTGATCACCGATTCTGCATTTGTCAAAGGCATAGAGCTAATGGTAGATTTCATTGGTAAAAGCAAATTACAGGGGCAGATATATGCCGTATTTACAATCAAGTATTCATAAACTATATAAAATAGCTATTTAAAATAAATAGCTATATTGAGAGGAAATTAAATGTTTAAGGAATAACGTTGAAAAAATACATAAACATTTATCAAAACATAAAAGTAGCAGCCAAGGCAGAACTGTATGATAAATTAATGTGTTTGGAAGTTTGGCACCAAAAGAAAAAGATTAGAATACATGTATATTGATAAATTAAGCATCGGATTAAACATACTCCACGAAATCCTAGAAGGACTACATGCAGGAGTGAAAGCAAAATGTACTGAGTTAGAAGACAAAAACAATAGGATTAATTCGTGTAAGGGTTGTTAATTTGCAAGACCAAGTAATCAACAAACTTCTGGTAAGCTTAATAAAAATAGAAAAATCCCAAACAAACGAAAAGGGAAATAACATAAATATTCTCTAGTACTTTAATGATTACTACATTAATGCTATGCTAATATCTAATATATTAAAAATCCGCCTTTTTTTTTTTCTTTTGAGAGAGGGGTCTCACTCTGACACCTAGGCTGGAATGCAGTGGCACCATCCTAGCTCACTGCAGCCTTGACTACCTGGGCTCAAGTGATGCTTCCACCTTGACCTTCCACATTCTCACCCAAAATAAATAAATACAAATAAATAAATGAATACAAATAAAAATAATAAAAATTAAAAAGAAAGTGTTGAAATTACAGGTATGAGCCAGCGTGCTCCACCCACCTTATTAAAGATCTTATTGAGATACCCCAGGAATGAGAAACATAAATAGGTACACAATATTGGTAGTTGCTGAAAATTTGATCAAAAGTTTTTTTCTGTTTTCTAAAGGAGATGAAGAAATTTGTCATTTTAGGGGAGAGAGAAAAAAAGAAACACATCAAATGCTACATTAATTGGTCCAGAATATTTTTAAAATATGAAAAACTGCATAGTAATTTTTAATAAATTAGCATAACATGCATATGAAAATATAAAAAAGAGTCTTTTTGCATGGCAGAAATCTTAAAATTATTTGCAAATCAAAATCAAAAGTACTGTGGAAAAAAATTAAAATACTTGCAAATTGAAATTGAGTGCTTTTGAAAGAGTCATTTACCTTTACCAATTGATTTTAATTCTAGAAATGAAAGGATGATTTAATTTTAAGGAATCTGTCAATTCAATGAAGCATATAAGGTAAAATTGGGAAACTGGTCTGAATTTATGGCATACCTAAAACATTTGGCATTTAGAGCCAATCATTTCAGCACCTTGCTCCTCTATGTGACAAAATTATCTTCAACAATAATTGTGAAATGAATCTAGTAAAATAAGGCTAAATTAAATTATTTTTATTGAATGATAAATATATATGCATATATACACACATATACATATATGTGTATGAATGCCAATAAAATAAGAAAATACAGTATAAAAAAGAGACATTAGATTAACACTTAAATTGTATTAATTTTTTTGAAATGAAAAAATATTGATCAATATCAACATCTTGGTCAATTATATAAGAAATAGTTTTCATTTCCAAGGTTTCTGCAAATTTGTCAATGACTTTATCAAAATGATCTTTATATATCTGTGTTTAGTATCAGAATGTCCAGATTTGCCTAATCTGTCTTCACTCCTACTTGATAAAATAATTTATATAAATCTTATTTTTGAGGTTTTTCTCATGCACACAACAACATATATAAAAGTAGAAAATGTCTTAAACACAAAGAAATTTGTTAGAAATTCATAAAAACCTTTTTCTCCATCAATTTCAGAAATTATAATGCAGTCTGTCATTGTTTCTTTGGATATGTTATGGTTTTCTAGAGTTTTCACATTTGAAAATGTTTGCTAAAATTTCCTTACAAATAATTAAAGGTATATTACATTTGGTAAAAACTTCTGAAGTATATAGTGGTTTTGAAATTGGTTGAACTTACTTAGGTTGCTATTTGTGTCTCTGAGTCATGTGGTACTACATATTCCTGCAAGCAAACAGTAGATTTGATATAAACAGTGATGGCCCAGTGATCGTAAAGAAAAAAATATAACCATACTTCAATTCTTACCCCATGTGTATTAGGTTTGACTGTATAACCAGCAGTTCTCTACATTAGCTTCCATAGAATACAGTGTTTATTAAAGGATAAATAATAAAAATGTGCTAATTGGAAACTTACATACATATTATGAAAATACAGCAGTTACAACAGCATTTTTTACAGCTTTGCTCAACACATATTTTTTTCTGGGAGGAGTATTTTGACACTCTTTAGAATTGCTGGAGGCATGGTGATAATAAAAAGCAGAATGACTAATAGTTGGTTATATTATTGTTTTCAAATCCTCTACAGAAAGTGAATCTTTTTCTTTCCTGAACCCAGAGTGGCTTGCTCTAACCACCTAATCTTGGTACACCAATGATGTTAATAGGAGATTAATGGCATACAATAAAACTTGATTCTGTTTCCCATTAAAGAAAGAGAGTCAGAGAGAGAGAGAGAGAAGGGGTCGGGTGAGAGAGAGAGAGAAAGAGAGAGAGCTAGGAATAGAAAGATAATTTACTCATATGATAAATAATATCTATCACAAATTAACAACAAATTAATTTAATTTAATTATTTATTTGAGATGTAGTCTCCCTCTGTAACCCAGGCTGGAGTGCAGTAGTGTGATCTCGGCTCACTGCAACCTCCACTTCCCAGGATCAAATGATTCTCCTGCCTCAGCCTCCTGAGTAGCTGGGACTTCCGGCGGGCACCACCACGCCTGGCTAATTTTTGTATTTTTAGTAGAGACGGGACTTCACCGTGTAAGCCAGGATGGTCTCGATCTCCTGACCTCTTGATCCGCCTGCCTCGGCCTCCCAAAGTGCTGGAATTCCAGGCGTGAGCCACCGCGCCCGGCCAGCAACACATATTTTAATAATAAAATTATGTCTAATGAAATTCCACATTAAGGCAAAACAAACAACAGAAGCATGATGGCAAAACAAACTAGTGTGCTGGTTATCACTATCAGTAATTAACAGAGGTCTGGAGGTTTGAAAAATGCTACAAGTTTTCACTGTATACAGTTGATAATATTGCTTTCTTTAGGAATCAACTGAAAAGATACTAAAATTAATTGGTATGACTAAGAGCAGAAATAAGACTAAAAAAAAAAACACAATGGATTTCTTCTATATAAAGAGCACTCAGTTAGAGACTATGATGAAAATATTACGTAACAATGACAGTAGAAGTAGAAAAAAAACACCAAAATAATAATGTGAAAAGTTTAATTGGAACCCTTAACAAGAACATGTAAGATTGTCATGACTAAATTTTATATAAATAAAAACTGGTGTAAATAAATAGTGACACACAATTTTCTGAATGAGAAAAGAGAGATGAAATATTGTCTTTCTATCTGCATATAGATTTACTATCAGTCTAAAACTCTTAACTGAATCTTTCCTGGATCTTGACAGAAATATACAAAAAAAACCCTCATCTTAAAATAAAAATCAGCTAAGAACTAGTGGGACAGCAAGTTTAGTAATCTTCCTACCAAATTTTAATGTACATTATAAAGCCCTACTAAATATTTTAATATCTTATATATTGCTATAATAGAAGCAGTATAGTATTTGTATACAACACATTATATATAGCATGCTTCCTGAATTGAATAGATTTTAATATCATGAGAGTAGATAGATATACTAACAGAAATAAATTAAATTCATTTTACTAGTAAGTGCTTGGCATATAAAAATATTTTGGGGGGATAGAATGGGAGGCATGAAAATTTGAGCTAATACAATTTCCTTCTGAATTTACTGAAAAATTAGTAAAATCTTCAACTTTCTTGCAGAGTCACTCACTCAAGATACCTTTGCAATAAAATAAACTTCTTAACATCTGACATGACCCATACTTAAAAGGAGGCTTTTCATACCTTTTAAGTAATCTTTTCTGTGATTTACTAGAGGGAATGTAGATTTTTTATTATCAGATGCTTTCTATGACATCTAATCATATTATTAACACTGTGTCCATGATAAGTGTTTAAAATTTAAAAGTACTTTTGTAATACTTAATCCTCGTAAGTTGATTTTTATGTTTACCAAAGTTATGCTTGCACATGGTCTAAATTATGCTATAAAGTTTTGTTAAGAAAACAGAAGTTCACTTTGTTTTCCAAGTCCACAGATTCCTTTGCAGTTCAGTGGTTCTACTGCCTATTCTTCTCTCCAGAAATGTTCTAGTAATATTCCCTGGGGTGGAAGCCAGCTTTCCACGCTTCTTCCAGAGGTACTACCACCTGCCTTCATGGGAGAACTGGCTCTGGACGCCCGCTCTAGTCTTGCTTTGTCTACTGCTCCTGCCTGTCTCCCTTAAAAGCATTAGTGTCTCTCCCTTCTCCTGTAACATACATAACATATCCCTCACTCCATGACATTGTCATAGGACTGAAAGAAGCCAGTAAGGAAGTTGTATACAAGTAAGCTGTTTTTTTTGTTTTAAAGCACAATCATCTACTGAAAGAAAAAGTAGCACAGAGACTTGTCTAGCTGCTTAGAATGGGGAGAAGAAAATTAAGAGGAAAAAAAAAGATAAATAACTTTTCTTTTCCTTATTCTATTAAAGTAACAACAACAACAAAAAAGCAAAAAAAAAAAAAAAAAAAAAAAAAGAAAAACCCACACTACTATTATTTTGTGCCACTATACTCTTTGCTCTAAGGAATATAAAGAAAGATATGCAAAACTACTTTTAAGAAATTCAGTCTGTTAGATTAAAGCAATAACTTTGGTAATAGCTATCTTACCATTCAACTGCTATGCAGTGCAGAAAATGCTAGATAGTATACAAACATTTCATCATTTAAAGCATTCTACATCTTGTAAGGTAAACTGTTTATTATCTCCTGTTTTCAGTGAGGAAATTGAGGTTTGGAGAGGCCCACATTTACACAACTAATGAGTTAAGAAGATGGGACTGGAACCTACTTTCCTAATCACGATGCTAAACAGCCTCCAGATATACATTTAGTGGATGCTAAATAAATATTTGATGAAAGAATTTATAATATAAGACAGACATGGCTTATGATGAATGGCAGTGCCTCTATCAAATAAGCATTACTGTGAATGCTTTGTCGGAAGAGGAAACGATTACTGTGAGGAGACAGAAGGTAGAAAATGTGCACAAAATAAGGCTTACACTGGATAAAATTTGGGACAGAGAAACTTTGTGGGATAAAGTAGTAACTTGAGCAGTGGTGTGAATATATAAGGTCTGTATATGTCACTGGGGACCAGCATCACTGATTAGGGATATTAAATATATCCTGGGTAGGGATCTATCTATCTACCTGTTTATCTATCTCCATCTATCTATCTATCTATCTATCTATCTATCTATCTATCTATCAATCATCTACCTACCTACCTACCTACTTACCTAACTACATATCTATAAATACACACATAAGCTTTTCTATCAGGTAAATATGTACGTTCTACTTGACATTTGCCAGGTATGTCTAAGCAATTTATATGTATTAGCTCATAGAATCCTCAAAAACAAAATTATAATACAAATACTATGATTAATCCCCATTTTACAGATGAATAAAAACTAAAAGTCAAGTAACTTGGTAAAGGTTGTGCAACTTGTAGATGACACCTGAGATTTGAATCCAGATTATTCAAGGAAAGGTGATGTGTTAGAGATAAACTTGAAGTGCTGTTCTTGGTCAAAAACTAAAAATGTATGGCACTGACAAACCTTGACAAATACTCTGTATGCAAAGGACTTCAAAATGTTGTTTAACCGCAAGTTTCAGAGGAAACAAATTGATAGGTTCATCAGAAAATGTACTGTAAGTTTAGGTCTTATTAGTAGAGTAGATGATCAAGGGTAGGATGGAAATAGTCTTTGTCTACATGTTGATCAGAGAAATCTAGGATGATTTTCATTCACTTCTGGTCTCCGTGATTTAATAAATATACAGAGAAAGTTTAACATGTTCATAGGAGGTGAATGCAGGGTGTGAGGGTGTTCTAAATCATATACTAGGAATGCTTGAAGGAAATCTTTTAAAAGCTTTTCTTCTTACATAGAATAAAATTCAAACTCCTTACTCTGTTCTACAAATCCCTAAATAATATCTATTTTGACTCTCCCTTTTGCATTTTTCCTAACTCTTCCTGCAGCTCACTCAGCTTTAGTCTTCTCCTCTTGCTCTTCCTTAAGTAAGACGGTGTCCTTCCACAGGGCCTTTGCACCCACCATTCATGCTGCCTAAATATTCCTCTCCAATCTATGTATGTTGCTTATTCTCATGTTAGTAAATTTCCAGTTTTTCAGAGATTTCTTCCTCACTCATCTTATCTAAAATAGCATTCATATTAATCTCTATTCACTTATCTTGGTATATATGTGCACATGTCTGTGTATATGTATGTTCATGTGTAGGTATACACATAAGGCCTTTATCAGCACTTGATATTATTTATATGTTCATCGATTCTTAGCTCTTGCTATTACAGTTTCCTCCGGTAGAATATGAACTCTATAAGGACACGGACTTTGCCACTTTTCTTCACTCTTGTAGCCCCAGACCCCAGCAGTGTGCCTGAAACACAGAAGGGTCACAACAAATATTGATTGAAAGAATAAATGATGGACTATTTAGCTTCAAGAAGAAAAAAATGCAATGAGGCTGATTGTTATCTTCAAATATTTGAATTGCTTTTGCATGGAAGTGTGATTAGACATAATCTGAAATAGAGCTAAATTAATGGCAATCCCATTTTTTATAACAATCACAGTGGTCCCAAGATGAAGTGTATTTATTCTCTGTTACTGAAGATGTTCAAGCAGTGACAGTCTAATTTCTTAGGTAAGATTTAGAGAAGATCATATTTTGACTTAATGAATTATAAGAGCTGGTCTAATCCTGCAGTCTTTGATTTTATGACTGGGGATAAGGGAGAAATGATTCCTGCTGCATCGTTTGTCCCACCTGATAGCTGGCTCATATTTAGAATCATAGCATTTTAGGGCTGACAGAGATTAAAGTCACATAGAGAAGGAAGTTAAAAACCAGGAGATGATATTAGCTTTCTTCAACAAAACCAACTATGATCATCCACGGACCACAGCATAAAGTCCCAACTCCTCAGTCATCAATAAATATTTGTTAATCTCTAACTACTTGCTAGGCAATGTTTTCATCCCTGAGGTTACAGCAGGAAATGAGATAAACAAGAACTTTATTTTCATTGTGATACCATTTATCATATTGTAGCTAGACTTACATGGATGTGCATAAATGTATGTATATATTGAATATATGAACAATATGAATATATTGAATTACAATAATGTATCACTCACCTAAATTTTGTGTGGTATTACTAAATGGAGAAGATAGAGAATCAAGTGTAGTGACTGAGATACAGTGTTCTCTTTGTTTACAAATTTGCATTCTTTTGGCTTTTGAATGATTATACCAAAGTGACAGCTGTTGGTCAACCAGAAACCAGGAGTCGACTAAATTTTTGCAGGATATTTATTTGTACATTAGGGTGGTCTTCCAGGAAACAGAACAACAAACAATATTTTACAAGCAGTGATATAGAAATATACACAAAGCAGCATTCTGGTTGAAAATAGAAACTTTTGACCTCACACAGGGAAGTCTAAATGTAACTTAGGCTACACCAGCAGTTTTGACTAGGAAAGTAAATACAAGTTTTAAAAAAGTTGTTTTAAAATAATGGATTAAAAGATTAACTATACAAATTAAAATCCAATTAATTATCCTTCTAAAGAAAATTAACTGAAGTAGAATTAAAAGCATCCTTAACAATATTGGTGATCTGTATGAAAAAGCTATAGGAGTAGACGTGATGCTATTTTCCCTAGGAGTCCTTTTAAAAATTTTAGAGTGCAATTTCTATTTTTACAATATTGAGATATATCACTGATATTTTGATGGCTAAGATACGCTGCAGTAATGGATATTCTACACAGTGAAGAACTGACTGCATTGTATAAAATTTCTGATCTCCTTCTGGACATTCCTGTAGATGAAAAAGTCAAAATCTAGATTCTAAACTCACTTAACATAAAAGTAAAAAAATTACTGCATTTTTATATACATTGATTTTTTCCCATTAATATATTTGTCTTTGAAGTCAATGAATAATAACATGTTTTTTGGGCCCAAGAATTTAATAAGCAGCATTTTCAGTTTTGATAAATAATATGACTAATGGTAATACAATGGTATAAGTCTGCTTTTAAGGCTGTTGCATTCCTGATGATGTAAACCTATGATCACTTCTGTTGTATGCCCACATTACTTTGTAAAATTCATTTTGTATTGATGTTTTCAAGACAATGAGGGTAAATAGGACACATTATGTAAAAGTTTTGTCTCAGGATAGAAAAGGACACATTACAAACAGCATAAAATGAAGTACTGGGACAGCCTAGGTTGAGAATGACAGGACAAGATGAGAAGTCATGGATATTTATCCTGGGTCTGGCAAAGATGACCACCGGGGCTCTAATGTATTATGGAATGCAATGACTTTGAATTTCAGTTCCACCACTTTCTAAGCTGTGCTACCTTGGGCAAGCAAATCTTTTGGAATATTATATTCTACATCGATAAAATAGGAACTGCAATGTCTAGTCTATGAGATAATGGAATAGAGGGTATACAATGTTTGGGACTGGTCTCGGCCCCTTGCGGGTTACCCTTGCTGGTTATTTTCTTTTTTAAAAAATTTTAGAGCACTAATTTCATATTGAAGTTACTTTTTAATTATAAATATTTACTTCCCTGAAATGAAAATAATTGAAAAATATAATTTACCTACATATGATTATAAAATATCAGCTGAGGCATATACATAAAAATAAAAAGAATAAAAATTATTAAATATTATATATTTGAATATATAAAAACTTGAGTATTACTTTGGTAGATAAAACAATAAAAATGTCAGATGTTTGCACCTACCAGTAATGAAGATATTCAAATTTAAGAGACATGATGTTAGAACCCGTCCATTCAAGAAATACATTAAAATGAAAGAGCAGATATTCAGGGAGATTTGAGCATATGAATTAATGTCTGGATAAATAAGAAACTGGGTCTGTTGCACATGAAAGAGGATGCTAATTTGTGTGTGAATATGAGTGCAAGTTTAATTGAAGAAGAAATACATGACAAGAGAAATGATCTACTATAGAAGTTGAGAAAATGAGAGACTATTACAGTTTTTCAAATGAGGGTATAAGTGATGTTACCATGAACACTTCAGGTTGCCATCTTTTCTAAACTACTTTGGGTGGCATTTCTCTCTAATAATGTAAGTGAGAACCACGCTGAACAACTACCATGTGTCTTCAATAACACCAAATAAAATATTAACCAAATGAAAATTACCAAATAAATATATTTCCCTTTTTATTTGATTTCCTATCTGGATGTAGTATTTGAGTTGTACATTTGAAGGCAGTGTCTTGGCTCCACTTACGCTTTGCTCTCCAAGTTGAACATTCACTGAATTACTGGTATTTTCATGTACATTCTTGTAAAAACTCTTCATTATTAGCGACTAAAGAATGAACAATTTATATTCATAGGAGTTTAGTCTAGTGGGCCATTCAAAGACTGTGTGGGGCCCAAGAAAATAAATTTTTCCCTATGAGGAACTTGTGTTGGAAAATAGCACTTGCTCTTCCGGCTAAATTCCAAGTCTCTACATAGTTCCAAACTGTCTCCAGGAGACAGCATTGCTGCCTCCAAGGTTTTTTGTGCCTTAGAGAGAGGAGCAGGGGTAGGAGTAGCATCAGGAGGGACAAGAAATTGGATTTGGTGTTCTTATTCCCAAATACCTTCTTCTATAAAAGTATGGGAATAAGGAGTTAAGAATAGCTGCCTAATTGGCCAATGTATGTTTTTCAAGAAGACTGACATGAAGGAATTTGATAAACTTGAGTCCAGGGGTTTCATGGTGTAACCTCCAAATCATAGAAGGGGAGAAGCATCACAACCTCTCTCCCTGTGTAAGAGGAACCAATTCTCGATTCACTGTTTTCCTTCAAAGGCTTCTTGCAGTGGTTTTATGGTGGTTCACCTTCATATTTTAATCAAGGTGCATATATTGGATATTAAAGTAATTTTAAATTGTCAGTACAATATTGCTATCACCCAGAGATCTGCATGGTAATTAAGAAACATCTTAAGTTAGTAGGAGACACTTAACAGTAAGTGAAGTGTTACATATTCACACAATCCATGGAAATCCCATCACCTTCTGGTTATGTCACTACATCAAAGCATCCAGATCATTTTTTTTTCAAGAGTTGCTCCACAGACTCATTGTAGGTTCCCGGTGAATTTGCTGCAGAGTGATTTAGTTCCTTCAGGTGGCAAGTAATTTGTGTGGTAAAATCGTATCTCAGGATAATTCAGAATAAAGTTCCATGTTTATTTTTCATTGTCTCAGCATAACTGATTAGTTGTGAAACTGAAACTTTTTGGCAAAAAATATAAATCTCTTTATAAATGTCCATTGAAGTAAATATGACAGCTCTGTTTCTTATTATGCATATGTGCCATGTAAAGATATTAGCCATAAAATGTGCTGAATGTCCTTTAGGGGATTTCAAATTTTAATATGTTTCAAGTAACTTGAAGAACAGCATTTGTTTATGGTTCTTCATATGTATAGACAATAATAAATATAACTGATAAGTCATGTACATGGTGAATTAAACTAAAGCTATATGATATAAACAGGGTGTCTTGTTTTTAAAATGAACTTAAAATGAATTAAACATGTCAAAGTCAATATTTCAAAATATAAAGTTTTAGCCAGACACTTAGGTCTTTTGGAAAACATTTTGGTTGGTTCTAAAAAACATTATTACTTCTTTTTCTAGATGTTTTATTTATTGTATATTTCATTTATATGAAATTATAAGTGTTCTTTAGAATTTCAAAACTACTTATGGCAAGAGTTAAACTGTATATGTACTATATTTTAAAGGTCAAGAAAAAAATTTTCAGAAGATAATGTAATTTATAAAAATTTTAATAAAAAGCATTGATATCCCTATTATTGAATTCACATTGAATTTTAACAATCAGCTGTGAACTATTTTGGCATCTCAGGTTTGGAAAAGAAAGTAATCTGTTAATTTGTAGAACTCATAAAATCACTCTCAAGAAAAAAATCCATTATAAAAAAGGAAATTACTTCTAAGTTAAATATATAACATTAAAAATGAGTTCACAAATATGCATAATCTGTTGTAACTATAAAATTGTATAGCTTTATGATACTATATCTTCCCTATATTGATAGTTTTTGGTTTTAATTTAAAAAGCGTACTATCTTTAGATCAATGTGTTAGGAAAGAGAATCTGCCAGTGTTTTTATTTGACTATCCAAATCAAAATTAGATTAATGAGTCATGATGACAGCAGCACAGTTAAAAGAATAGATAAATCATCAGTGGACCAGCTTCAAACTTTACTTGCTTTTGCTCTTCTGAATATAAAATCTTAGCAGGGGAAGTGGCTTAATCTAGAAGACAGAATAATCAACTCTTAGGCTCATGCTGTGTTAGGATAAATAATATCATAGTTTGTTGAAAGGGTGGGTGGAAAGTTTATTAAACCGAAAACAACCCTTCCTGTATTATAAATACAGATTCATATTCAAGCTTCTCTCTAGTTCATTCACCCTTAGTGTACATGTTCATAGAGATGTGAATTGAGCTAAGTTTGACTTTTCATGAAAAACCATGACTGATACCTAGTAAAATTTCAGGACAATTTCTGTTTGAAAAAACAAGAAAGTCATAATTTGTATTTTAGAATTATTTAGATAAATTGTCTTTCTTTGTTCAAGGCAGGATAATAAAAGTATGAATTTTGAAGTCAGGCAAACCTGCATTTAAATCTTGGCTCAGGCACTATTAAAAAACCTTGTTTACTTATTCAGCACAAATTTATTAATTCAATACTGTGTGTCAAAGATTGCATTTGATATGATATCATACCAGATAAAAGTTTATCCTATTTCATATTAATTTTCCCCCTTAATCTCAGATTACTCCACTGTAGAACTGGAATAATAATAGATCTATAGTTGATTTTTTGTATTCCTAAATAAATGTGCTTATAGAAAAACCGTTTGGTTCTTTAACGATAAAGGCAGCCTAATCTATATGAAACACAGCCTCAATGTGTTACATTACAGCAGAAAACAACGTAACTATGAATTTGAGAAAAAAATACTACAATAAGTATGACCAAATGGCTAAGACGGTATGCAAGTATTTGAAAATTGAGACCCCAAATGTCATTATGGAGATGTATTCTTAATCTTAAATTAGTTTTTATTGACTTCAGAAATGTCTTAATTATCTAGTTTATAAAATGCTTAAATATTTAAAGGAAACTTCTAAAAATTGTATGCCTCTATGAAACAATTTAATGAAATAGCCAGGCTGCTTTAACAGCTTAGTACTTATCAGTAAGTCTACAAATACATATATCCTAACTTATGATATTAGAGAAAAAGGTGTTTTACATGGTGTGATATAGCCGTGAAAATTACTGTTATAAAAAAATTAGGCAAACTAGAAAAAAATCTTAATGTTTTATTTTATTTACTTTTTTTTGCTTTAAAGTTTTCATAAGAATCTGTTTCAATTATAAGGAGAAGATTTAATGATGTTTATACTTAGGAGGCTGCATCTGGTATAAACAAGCAATCAGATTCTTTTCAGTCTCACAGCAAAGATGAAGCAATTAAATGGGTGAAGCGAAATAATATTTTACAGTTGATGTATGTAATTTTAGCTAAACTAAGAAATGTATAAATGTGATTTGCTCTTTCGCTTATGGTAGATTAATTTTAGACTTGTACCTTCAAAGCTAATAAATATAACACAACAAAACAAATAATTCCAGTGAAATTGTGAAAAAAATATATAAGGCAACTTTTTTAGGTATCAGACAGCAGACAATGGAGGATTATAATCTTCAACAGAATGGGTACTCACAAAAGAAGTCCCAGATTTGCCCAGGTTTTCTGTGTTGGGGCATTTTTTTTTTTTTGAGGGGCTAGTGTGATGCAAGAAGGTGAAACCTTAGCTGAGAGCAGCAGCCAGTGAATTGAGGAGGCAGTGATTGGAGTCTGGCATTCCTGAGGCAGTTGGAATTTTCTAGGAAAGACACTATAAATAAAGGTACTATGTGGAGGCACTGAGCTTTCCTTGTAAACCTGGGGAGAATGTTGCATTCTGCATGTGTAGGCTGAGACTCTGCAGGGCCTAGCAGAGAGTAGCTGCTACAGAGATGACTTGAACAGGCACACCAGAAGCCAAGTCATGTAAACATGGACATTCTTGTCCAATCAGGGTGGAGAGAACTTGCTGACTTCTTGGACATTCGGTTAGGACCCCAGAAAGGCCACATCTTAGGAGTAAAGATACCAAGATAGGGCCATGCCATAGAACTAAGAACAAACTGAAATAGATCCACTGTAAGAAATCACAAAATGAATTTTGACAGGACCAAGAGGATTCACTGGACAACTAAATGTCCGGTGAATCCAGACAGCAAACCTCAACAGACTAGAAAATGAAAACATACAAACTCTCTGCAACATATCATTCATAATGTCCAACTAAAATTAAAAAAAATGTTGTAAACTCACAATCAATAGCAGTTAATAGAAATGGACTGCAAGATGATACAGATATTTGAATTGGCAGACAAGGATTTGGAAATGTATAAATATGCTTAAGTATGGAAAAATCTCTCTCTCTCTTTCTCTCTCTGTTTTTCTCTCTGTTATGGGCTGAACTTTGTTCTGTCCAAATTCATATATTGAAGCTGTAGCTCCCAGTACCTCAGGATGTGACTATATTTGGATATAAGGGCATTTAAAATGAGATTAAGTTAACACAAAGCCTTTAGGGTGAAACATAACTCAACTGAGCTAATGTCAATATAGAAAGAGGACATTTGGACCCACAGAAAGACACCAGGGTGTGTGTGTGCACAGAGAGACAGCCATGTGAAGAGGCAGCAAGATGGTGACCATCTGCATGCTAAGAAAATGCCTACAAACAGATAACACCGCCAGACCTGTGACACCTTGAGTTTGGTCTTGTAGCCTTCAGTACTATGAAAAAATACATTTTTGTGGTTTAAGCTAACCAGTCTATGGCACTTTGTTGTGGCAGCCTTAGCAAAGTAATACAATATATAGGGACTCTGGGCCATTATACTTGAAGACAAATCAATAGAAACAATTTAAACTGAAGAAAAGAGAATCAAAGAGTTTTGGAGAAAAACGTTGCTTCAGTGACCAGTGAGATTCTGTTGAGCATATTAAAATAACTTTTAAGAAGTTCTGGAAGGAGAGGAGAGAAAATAAATGAGTAGAAAAAAATAACTGAAAATTTGGTGAAAAACATCAACACCAACCTAATGATCTAAAACAGCAGCCCCTACCCTTTTTGGCACCAGGGATTGGTTTTGAGGAAGACAATTTTTCCATGGATGCAGGGTGGGGGATGGTTTCCCGATGAAACTGTTGTTCCATCTCAGACCATCAGCCATTAGATTCTCATAAGGAACATGCAACCAAGATCCCTTGCATGTGCAGTTGACAGTAGAGTTCACACTCATGTGAGAATCTAATGGCTCTGCTGATCTGACAGGAGGCAGGACTCAGGCCATAATGCCCCCTCACCCACTACTTACCTCCTCCTGCTGTGCGGCCTGGTTCCTACAGACCATCAGCCAGTACTAGTCTGTGGCCTGGGGGTTGGATATCCCTGATCTAAAAAGCTTTAGTGAAGCCTAAGGAGAACTATACTCTGAAATGTACAGCTAGTTACATCATCTTTAAGCAGCTGAAAATCAGGAAAAAAATCTTAAATGCAGCCAGAGGAAAAAAGACACATTACATGGAGTAAATCAATGATACAAATGATGTCTCATTTCTCATTTGAAACATTGGAAATCAGATGACAAAGCAGTAATACTTTAAAAAGATAAAAATCCATACTTTTACAGGAAAACATGACTAAAGTAGGTAAAGATGTATTTTAAATGAATGAAAGTACAAATATTTCAAAGCAACGCAATCTACATTATAACAAATGCTGGAAGAAAAATGTCAGAGTACCAGACAAATAGTATCAGTATCATAAAGGAAATCTATACAAAATTTACAGTTAACATTATATTGGAAAGTAAAATACTGAGTGGATTCCCTCTCAGATAAAGAATAAAGTAAGATTATCTATGCTCACTATGTCTATTCAACATTGAATTGGAGGTCTTCACCAGGAAAATAAATCAGGAGAAATAGAAGGCATAAAGATTTAAAAAGAAGACATAAAATCCTCTCTATTTACTGACAACATAAGTATTTTTAAAGTCCTAAGAAAAACCTACACAGTTAATAAAAGAAAAAAAGTTAGTGGATTCAGCAAGGTCACAATACAAAGTTAATATAAAATATTGTATTTCTGTATACTGACATCAAACAATTGAAAATAAAATTAAGAAATATTTACTATAGCATCAAAATAAATTTAACGAAGAGTGTGTAAGATTTCTATATTAAAAACTGTAAAACACGGCTGAAATAGACAAACTGTGATTTTTATCAAAATAAAAAATTTCTGTTTATAAGACACTATTAAGAAAAGGAAAGTCAGAGCTTCAGACAAAATATTATCAGTATACATACTGAACCAAGGACATGTGTCTAAATTATATATTGATTTCTACAAATAAGTAATTATAAGATAAATAACCTAATAGTATATAGACAAAAAATTGAACAGACACTTAACAGGAGGCAGAGCTCCTCTTATAGGTATATGAATGGCAAAAAAAAGTCTGGAAAGATATTTAATTATCCACTAGGGAAATGGAAGTTAAAATACTGTCTACAATAGCAAAATTTAAAAAGGATGACAGCAACAATATTGGTAAGGAAAATGTACATATAGCCTATGGCACAACAATTGTGTTCCTATGTATTAATGTATTCAAGAGACATTAAACATCTTTGTTCACAGACCAAGCATGGTGGCTCATGCCTATAATTCCAGCACTTTGGGAAACCAAGGTGGGAGGATAGCTTGAGACCAGGAGTTCAAGACTAGCCTGAGCAACTTATTGAGACCTTGTCTTTACAAAAAATTTAAAAATTAGCCTGGTGGTGGTGCATGCCTATAGTCCTCCCTGCTTGGAAGGCTGAGGTGAGATTATTCCTTGAGCTCAGGAGGCTGCAGTGAGCTATGATTGTACCACTATACTCCAGCCTGCGTGACAGAGTGAGAGCCTGCCTCTAAATAAAATAATAAATAAATGATGAATAAATAAAAACAAAAACCTTATAAATAAAAGTAAATAAATAAAACCTCTAAATAAATGAAAATGAAATAAATAAGTAGAATATTTATTGCAGATATATTCATATATAACTAAATTTGAAATGACACAATAATTCATCAATAGATTTATGCAATCTAGATATGTTATGGCATACTCACAAGATGATATAATATTAATACTTAGCACTAAAAAGAAAATGAACATTGATAGATCTGAGAACATGAATGAATCTGCAAAATATTTTCTAGGGAGATGCAAATTATATCTTGATTGGGAATTCAGTTAGGTAAATGTATTCATTTGTTCAAACTCATCAAATTATACAGTTGTACCCTTAAGATCTGTGCCTTTCACTATGTCTCAAGAAAGAGTTCTATTAAAAAACTTAGATATACGAATTTGAGCAATTACTTCACATTTTCTTTAACGTGAATGTGAAAATAACTCTAATGCAAAAAGATTTAGCATAGACAAAATATGACAGAATACTTTGTGTGTATTGTGTGGGTATTTGTATATATCATGTGTATGTATACATATATGAACATACACACACGAATGCATATATACAGGTAGTCCATGCTTTTTGGACCAGTGCCTTGTTAAATTGGTCCATATCAGAATGATGTCCTTGCTTTGCATGGTCCATGGCAACTGCAATCACCACGGAGTACTGCAAAAGGAGGACACAATTTCCTTATACAAAAGTTTAAGTTAACATTGTACCATGCAAAGTGAGCCTGCATATTTGTGTGTGCCTGTGCATGTGTGCGTGTGTGTGTGTGTGTGCAGATTTTGTGGCTGTGAATGGCCTATAGTAGCTTCTGTTGGGTTGTCATTTTGCTATATTCTGATTTTTTTTATTTCAAAAAAGCCTAATATAACAGCACTGTAATTGAAGAATTTATTCAGTTGTTTAAAATATACAGTTAAAAGACTTGTCGTCTCTGCAATTTCTGTACAACTGTTTGTTCAAGCTGTTTTTGAGGTGGATTAAATTCCAAACCAGAATTAGAATGAAAAAACCATGTGGAACATGTTATTTACATTTATAATTGTTCTAGATAAGGATGGCAGCAAAAGCATCACGAAAATAAACGATTATATAAATGATTCCAAGAGGGAATAATAGGATAGATTTTTTTAAAGATAAAGGTTTTTTACATGATATAAATAACCTGGAGAAGGTCCAGATCTCAGAAACATCCCCAGGGGTTTGGGATCACATCAAATTAAAAAGCTTCTGCACAGTAAAGGAAAAAATCAACAAAGTGAAGAGACATCACATGGAGTGGGAGAAAATATTTGCAAACTACCCACCTGGCAAGGGATTAAGGAGCGTAAACAACTCTACAGGAAAAAAATCTAATAATTTAATAAAAAAGTAGCCAAAAGATTTGGATAGGTATTTCTCAAAAGAAGACATACAGATGGCAAACAGGCATACGAAAAGGTGCTCAACATCATTGATCATCAGAGAAGTGCAAATCAAAACTACAATGAGATATCAGCTCACCCCAGTTAATATGGCTAATATCCAAAAGACAGGCAGTAACAAATGCTGGTGAGGATATGGAGAAAAGGGAACCCTTGTACACTGTTGCTGGAGATCTAAATTAGTATAACCACTGTGGAGAACAGTTTGGAGGTTCCTTGAAAAACTGCAAATTGAGCTACCCAGTGATTCGGCAATCCCATTGCTGGGTATATACAAAAAAAAAAAAAAAAAAAAAAAAAAAGAAAAATAAGGGAAATCAGTATGTCAAAGAGATATCTGCACTCCTGTGTTCATTAAAGCACTGTTTACAATAGCTAAGATTTGGAAGCAGCCTAAGTGTCCACCATCAATAGATGAATGGATGAAGAAATTGTGAAACATGTACACAATGGAGTATTATTCAGTCATGAAAAAGAATGAGACCCAGTCATTTGCAACAACATGGATGAAACTAGGTATCATTAGGTTAAGTAAAATGAGCCAGGCACAGAAAGGCAAACAACTCATGTTCTCACATTTGTGGGATCTAAAATTCAGAACAATTGAGCTCATGGATATAGAGAGTAGAAAGATGGTTACCAGAGACTGGGAAGGGTAGTGGGAGGCTGGCAGGGAGATGGGGATGGTTTGGTTAATGGGCACAAAAAAAATAGAAAGAATGAATAAAACCTACTCTTTGGTAGCACAACAGAATGACTACAGTCAATAATAACTTAACTGTACATTTTTAAATAACTGAAAGAGTAATATTGGACTACTTGTAACTCGGATAAATGCTTGAGGGGATGGATACCTTATTCTTCATGATGTACTTATTTCACATTGCCTGTCTGTATTGAAACATCTCATGTATCCCATAAGTATATACACCTACTATGTATCCACAAAACTTCAAACTAAAAAAATTTAAAAAATAAAGGAGTACTTAATGAAACACATTTAAAAGACTTGGCTGATTTAGCCCGAAGTAAACCAAAGTAAATTCCTTCCATCCATCCATCCATCTGTCTGTCTGTCTATCTATCTAAATTAGTTATATTTTATAAGGATATAAAGAGTCATTTTAATTAGTAGTTCCAGCTACTCAGGAGGCTGAGCAGGAAGGATGGCTTGAACCCTTGAACCCAGGAGGCAGAGGTTGCAGTGGACAGTGATCGCGCCACTGCACTCCAGCCTAGAAAACAGAAGCAGACTCTTTCTCAAAAAAAAAAAAGAAAAACAAAGTTACTTTTTTACGTAATTTTTAGCAATTCTTCCCAAACTTTCAATACCAAAAAAAAAAAAAACCACACATTTGACAGCATTACTTCTTACAAATTTGAAGAAGTTTGCTTACAATTATTTTATTTTTCTACATATTTTGCCTGATTTAAAATTTTTATATCCCTGTAGTTCAGTTTAAGAAGTGTTTTAGGTTTTAGTGTGAGACAACATTTGAGATAGATTCAAGGAACTTCCTAACACTGATTCTTTGCGCTGGAATAAAAAATCACAAAAGTACAGCTGTGTGAACATAGAGTTGACAGCACTCTCTGGAATATGTTAGTTGGCACCGGTCTAAAGGCTGGGAGGGTAAACAAGATAACCTGGGAGGTCTTCCAGTAATGCCTACGTGCGTGTGTGTGTTGGTAGGGTGAGGTTAGGCAGTTAAGATCTTTACAGCCTAGATATTGTCAACTGGCAATCTACAAAGTCAGTAGACAAAAATCTCATTCTGACTACTGATTTATCACGTAACTCGGCTAACCAAGTCTTGTCGATTTAGATTTTTCATGCTAGACTTCTAGATTTAAACCTCTCTAGAGTAATAGAAAAAGGTTTCTGTTTGTTTTTACTTTTAAAATATGCTCTCTAGGCTTTGCAAAATAGTTACATACGTACATATTATATAATTTGGTTAATATTTGCTACTTCATGTTAACAATTTTGTTGCAAAAATTCAATAATAATCACTTTCAAGATTAGTTTGAACTGTAGTTACTGATTTTTGTATAGTACTTAATAAAACAATGTGTTTTTAGTCCTCAATTTATTTCATGAAATACTTTAAACACTCAATAAACATCATCTATAATTGAAAGAATTGTTCATCCTCTGATATTTTGTGAGTCTTTTGAATATCTTAATCAACTTTACAAATTTGTTGTTTTGTTTTGGTTGGGAAAATTGAGCCAGGTAGCTTACATTTAAATAAAACTATAGATGATGTTATAATTTTATTTAATATTTAAGAAAGAAATAAAATACTGTATTGTGTTAAATCAAAATGTATTGCAAACATACCTTCAGTGGTATACATTACATCCCTATTCTTTAGTTCCAGTCTAATGCTGTTTAACTTTAAATTCATCTCTTACTTTAGTTTCACGTTTAAATTGAAAACTGTTTGTAACTCTTTTCCCCAAATTGTTTCTGACAGAAAATTCTTTTGTTAGTCTCTTGCCACTGAAGCGATTTTCAAGTGTTGCAAATTTGCTCTATTGTCTTTCCCTCTTGAACACAATGTAGGCTACAGTTGGCATTCTAGAAAGGAAAAATGGATTTCTAAAAATTGGACATAATCCAAGCCTCAGACAGAGGGAGAAGGAGAAGTAGGACCATATACTCCTGAGCAATGAACGACGTAGCGTTAAACACAAAAGTACTGTCTATAATATGCTATAATATGCACTGTTAACAATGAAAGCTACTTTTCATTCACAACTTCAAGCTGAGCAGCTTGTACCTAACAATTGCTCAGTAAATATGAATAGAGCTAGATTTGCAGTTTGAGTTGATTTGCAAGTTAGTATGTAATGCTAAATGTTAAACAGTATTGTTTAACTAAGTCAGAGTTTTCCTGTACATATGCATTTGAAATCCAAGAAATAATTTCTGCTCAGGAAGTTTTGCCCCACCCATGTTACACATTTGCATTTGTTTTCATATGCTTCTGATGTAATCTTGGGTTTTCTTATTTTTTCATTGTTGAGAATTTGGTGGGAAAAATTGGGGACAAGGTCTTGGTTCTCATAAAAGTATTTTTAGAAAATATCTTGAAAAATAATGTAAATATTTTTCTGCTAATGAGGTTGTGTCAAAAGACCAATTAAGAATTGCTATTCACAATGAATTTTTCTCAAACTAACTCCACATAGAATTTTTTTTTTTTTTTTTTGAGATGGAGTTTCATTCTTGTTGCTCAGGCTGGAGTGTAATTTCACAACCTCGGCTCTCTTCAACTTCTGCCTCCTGGGTTCAGACGATTCTCCTGCCTCAGTCTCCCAACTAGCTGGGATTACAGGCACCCGCCACCAGGCCCAGCTATTTTTTTTTTTTTTTTTTAATTTTTACTAGAGACATGGATTCGCTGTGTTGGCCAGGCTGGTCTCAAACCCCCGACCTCAGGTGGTCCACCCACCTCAGCTTCCCAAAGTGCTGGAATTACAGGCGTGAGCCACTACACCTGCCTCCATATGGGATTTTATGTTATTTGTTTGTTATGTAAGCACATATAGAATCTGTTTCTGTCCATTTAAACATGTTATTTATTTTCATAAATAAGTCAATGAGGGTTTGTAAATTATGAGTTTTACTTTTTTGGGGGAAAGGATGGTGTGTATTCCCTTGACAGCCAGTATAGTATCTGCCATATGAAAAAGTTTAATAAAATGATAGTTAAATTTTTATAGCCATAATCTAAGTGAATGTATATTAGCCTGAAAAAAACAAAACAAAACAAAACAAAACATGAAAGCAGCTGAGTGCAAGGTTCCCTTTGAGGCAGTTCAGAATCCTCAGAAACAATGAAGATGGCCTTCTGTGTCAGAGATAAGAAGCAAGGCACATTACATACATGAATATCTAGTTTTACTTATCAATTGAATGCAGATAATATTAGTAATATTTACTTTTATTTTTGAATTCTTTTTTCAGAATATAACTAGGGATAATGAAAAGCAGGATTAAAGAAGCAAGGAAAGGAAGTTTCTGTTAGTAAAGTCTACCCTAAAGTGACTTCAATAGAACAAGACAATTTAAAATTTCAACAAGCAACACATTAATCACAGATGAAAAAATGCTCAATTTAACTAACGCTAATTCCATGACCTATATTTCGTCTAGAATCAAGTCACATCAGAGGGTAATTAGATGATTGCTTGCAGGAAGATACCCTTTGTTCCCCAATCATGTGCCCAAAATGATAACCATTCAATAGATGAGGAAACTGTTTTCTTCTTTTTTCTTTTACTAAATACATATTGTATTAAATTATAGATTTTTGCATAATGTCTCATAATTGTATTAAAATTTTCATAGTCATCATTATTGTTAGTGGTTCTCTCTGGACATTGTGGTACTTCTGAGTATATACCAAAGCTTTATGAATTCATTAGGATTCCATGATTGAATATGGGATATCCTGCATGATTTTGGGTAAGACGAACAGAGACACTATATCCTTTAGTTTCTGTGCCATTATTAACATAGTTAATAACACTATTAGTGTTATTAACTATGTTAATAATGGCACAGAAACTAAAGGACTTTTATGCTTCAGAGATTCCTGTCCTGTTAACATATTGCTTGAATTTACTAGGTAATAAATATTAATGAACTTTTTTAGCCCCTCATTCTTTCAGATGCATTCAGTTTCTCTTTCAAATGAATTCACCTAATCCTTTCCATTACCCTTGTCAGGTCAGCTCTGTTCTGTGTAATGATTATTTACATGGCTTCCTAGAGTTATTTTAAGTTTTGCTGGTTTCCTTCAAAAGCAGAAAAAGAATAAAGCCTGTTATAACTGGAAATATGTAAAGCACGACTTAGGTTTGAGATAATTTTTGTTTTCACTATGTATTAAAACCAATGTGGCATAGGCTGGTTAGTGATGTTGATATGTTTTCAAAGTCATGCCTTATTTGAGGCTGTGAACACACATCAAGGGGCGAGAAAATGAAGCAGAACTTTCAGTACATTTGCCGTTTCTATACAAGAGCAATTTTTGTTGTACTTAGATGTGATTGTAGGAATAACACTTGCATTTTGCAGTCTAAACATCCTATACTGTGGTCAATGCCATGCAGATTACTGAAAATGCTCCCTAGTGTTGGATATTCCTAATATCTCTGATTTATTTATTTTTTATTTCTTAGAGACAGGATCTTGCTCTGTTGCACAGGCTGGAGTGCAGTGACATGATCATAGCTCACTTTAACCTTGAACTCCTGGGCTCAAGTCATCTTCCTGCTTGAGTCTCCTGAGTAGCTAGAACTACAGGCATGTGCCACCATGCCCAACTAATTGTTTCTTTTAATTTTTGTAGAGACAGGGTCTTGCTATGTTGCACAAGCTGGTCTCAAACTCCTGGCCTCAAGCGATCCTCTTGCCTTAGTCTCTGAAAGTGCTGTGATTATAGGCATGAACCACTGCACCTGGATTATGAATTATTTTTAAAGGAACAAAACCCAAATGAAAAGTGAGACACAGAATTTTGGAATTTGCATTAACACTGTGACAGAGCAGAAAGATAAAACTCAAAAAGAAATTTAGTAACTTCCTGTAACGTTTCATAGGAGGCACTGGTGTGGTCAGGTACAGATTTGAATGCATGCTCCATAGATTACTATACATATGAACTTGGATAAGTTAATTTTTCTTCAATTAGATATGTCATGTTTTATGAAATATATTTCACATATAAGTACACGTAAAACCAATTAGTATTAAAACAGATGAGAAGCACAAAGCTAGATATTTAAATAAAGGTGCTTAGTGAATTCTTTCAGAAGACGAGATAAACACAGCCTCTGAGTAAAATCCTGGCTTCATTTGCTTAACAGTTTTTAAAGACTCTTTTCTGGGGAGCTATTGTCCCGGGGATTTAGGGGATCTGCGATGTGGACCAGATACAGTCCAGCCAACTGAAACATGGTGAGGGGAGGTGAGCTTTTCTGCATTCTCAGTTTCCAGGCTCATTGTGATCAATAGACAGCTCTCAGTAGTAGGGAAAAAAAGAAAACAGAAATTCACTAGGGAGAAGTGAGTGTTCTCAAATGACCCAAGAGGCAGCCTGTCTTTGAGGAGAGAGCAAGAACTTCATGAAGACGTCAGGAGAACTACTTGTGGGTACAATTCAAGTCTTGACTAACCCAGACTTTGTCAGGTCCAAAAGATGGTACAAGTGGTAAATGGAATCTTTGTGATGTTAGCCCTTAATATATCTTTCTGTTGAATCACACTGTTCCAATAGGGACTATTTGCCTCCTATACCTGGAGCACAGCTGTTGTCCTGAGATCTTCCTTCATAAGCATTATTTTTGTCTCTCTCTGTGTTAGACCTTCTCTTTCCTGTAACCCATGTCTTCGTCTTTTTTTCTGGTTTACTTATTTCTTAAATGCATGTGATTTGTATTTTGTCTCTGGAAGCCTGTAAAATCTTCTGTTTGCCTCCAGTGTTCTAAATGTTCACAATGATGTGCGTCCACTGAGCTGGGAACACTGGTTTTAAATCTTGAAATTTTTTGTACTTCAGATAAGTGAATTGAACCATTTGTTTGATGATTTCCTTTTTCTTTTTTTCTTCATCTCTCTTTCCAGAAACTATTAATTGGCTAATTCTTTACTTTTTAAAATTTTTTTTAAAGTCTTTTCTAATTTTCCACTTCTAATTGCTCTCTTTTTTTTGAGAATTTCCTTGATTCAGTCTTTCAAAGCAGAAAATAACTTTCTGCTTTACTTCCAAGAGATGTTTTAGCATTGACTATTTCTATTTCTATGTTACAGGATTTATATTAATACTTGTTCCATGGATGCAACAGTTTCTTTTAGCCCTCAAAGGATAATATGATAGTTTTTTAGTAGGTTCCTTCAAGTTTCTTTCCTTAAAAAAATCAATTTTTACGTTTATATCTCATAGTGGAGAATTTTTTCAGCTATCTGGTAATCATTGGTTGTCTGTGAGATATTAAAATGCTGATTAGAAACTTAGCATATGGGTGGAACCTGTCAGTATTATTTTCTCTTTAGGATACTGTTTCTTTGCTATTTTGTGGAAACTTAGTCTTTTCCCTTTGGATTCATCAGATTTCAAAAAGAGGATTCTCATTCTCTTGCCTGCAAGGTATAACCCTGGCTGTCGACATCCTGGCAACCAAGTGGGGAAAGAAGCCTGGGAATTTAGCATTCAGGGTGAATGTTCTTGTCTAGTTCCTCTGTCTTGAGTATGCTAACACACTCTAACTGTGCCTGGTGTTGCCAGTCAAGAACCCTCTGCTTTCCCCTCTTTAGGAAAAAGGAAATGTCTAAACTTCTCATGTAGGAAAGAACAGTCACTCAAAAGCACAGAATGTGAAGAGAGACCTAAGAATCTACCTGCTTTGTAAACATCTAATACTCAAACATGCTTATTTTAACCTCAAACTTATATCTGCCTTATACAATCATTTCTGGAAGTAGTAGATATCATCAATTCCTGACCATTTTGGAGACTATGTGGCTTACGTTGTTTTAGTTCAGCCTTTTCTATTGTAAATTTAGGTTTTATGTAACAGTACATATGAGTTAGTTAGATGGATTACTAAATAACATTAAGAACAAGTCAGACTTAACAGCATAAGCATCAGAAAACAGACCATCTGATAACTAACATAACATTGGATTGGAGACTCAGGAAATTATTAAATTTGAACCTAAAATAAGATGGTCTAACATAAATCTCAAAAGACTTATTGTTGTTTCCAGGTGTGCATCTTAAGAAACTTGAAGGGTTTGTATATTTGAACTCAAAACCAGATACTGCTCAAAGATATGTAGCTGAATTTTGCTCTGAGTTTTGTGGTTGACCTGAAATCCCAATACAAAGGAAAAGCCCAAGAGTGTGAAACCAGATCAACCCAAATATGAGACTGTTCATGTGAAAACTCTGTGAACTGAGACCACTAAGGATCCCTTGACTCTAATTACAGTGTGGTCTCATTCAATAAAATGTAGGAAGATCATGTGATTTCTTTATTGATTCTGGCACCTGTTACATCTTTATTAAATACACATATGTTCTGAAGTAACTCTCCAATTATACAATACATCTTTAAATACAATAAATTGATTCATATAATTCACATTTTTAATAATGTGCTATAAAGAGGTGTTAAGCAAGTCACGTATTATGTATTCTAGTTTCTAACTGTAAACGTAAAGACTGATAAAGTTTAATTTGTAAGGATGATGTTAGGGAAACTTAACGACATATAATAGCAGTTGTAACAACCAAATATAAAAGAAACACACAAAACAACCATACTTTTGAAGGGACCAAATGTTCGTAACACCTTAAAAAGCAGCTTAAAAATTATAAATATGTTACCAAAGATTTGCTTATATTACATATACACAGTTGGGTGGAATATTTTTATATGCATAAGCAAAAAATCAATGAGAATATAAAAATTATGTTCAAAAACATCATATATTGTCTTTTGCAATGCATAATTCATTCTGTGGATGACTTTAATACAATTCTGATAATAATTGTAAGATAAATGTTTGTTTTTTTGCATTGTTATGTATTTTTTCAATTACCTTTTTTCTTCCCCAAGAGTAATATATTCATTAAAGAATTATAGAGATTCTATTACATTAGCATATGTTTTTAAGTACCAACACAGGTAGTGTGAAACTGAAAATAAATGTGTGACATTAGGATTCTGTCTAGCTATCACTATATTTTTGAATTTCTTTTGAAGAAGAAAGTAAAAAATATATATATTATTAGAACTAACATTAATACTATTTTGTGGCATGGCAGGGCTGTGCCACAGTAGATGATTGAGGGGTTCTGCTTTTGAATTCGCTGGAATGGCAAAGTCTGGATTTAACCTCCTTTATGAAACAGTAAAACAAAAAACAAAACAAAAGCTGAAAAAAAAAAACCAAGAAAACCAGCATATATTCCTATATTTATTTATTATACATGTATATGAATACCTACTGTGTGCTAGGGATTGAGGTAAGGAAGAGTGTACGGTAGTAAGCCAAACAAAAGTGCTGCTGTTATCAAGCTTACAATCTACTGGGGGAGACAGAAAGCAAATAATCACTTCTTAGGAAACAAACATGGGCCACTTGCAGTTCTTGCCTAAACAGATACATCAGCTACTCCTATATTAATTTTAGAGTGTATAGGTAATATATTCTTACAGTTTTATTCCTAATCTTAGAAACCTGTAAAATTAAATAATATGTCTCTATTTTATATTATTCAATATGATAATCACATTTCTTTGTGATTATACCTCCATGTACCAAACTTCACTGATGTAATCCATTTGGCAGAAAAATTTATAGTTTGTCTTTTTGTAAAATGACAGATTGAACCACAAATTGAACTTGAGTGAACTCTATGAAAGTTATACCAATTTAAAATTTAAAGTGGTTGATTTGAGATATTTGTTCAGCTACAAAAATCCTCATATCCTTTAAAGTATACCAACTGTGTCTTAAACCCACTCCATTTCCCCATAGAGAAATATTGAGCAAATGTAATATACTTGTCAACTTCTTTATTTTTTCAAGTGTTCTTTTCATTGAGTATAACTATTTTTTTCTAAATAAAATGTTCTTAAAATATACCAAGATGAACATTGAATACACTAAAAATATGATTTTTAAAAAAATATTTCTTTATTATGTAAATAAAATATGCAAACTCCAACTATTGATATACTTAGGGTGAGTGCCTTCACTTTGACATCATATATAAAATGACATGGAGATTACTTCTATATTATAACCTAAAGAATTGAGAATGGATTTCAAGCTAGGCTAAGAGCTACTAAAGGGGATAATAGACTTTTGATGTCTGTCTTTTCACAGTAGCACAATAGCTAATTCATGTGACTTCTGACCTTTTAGTGTCTTGTAACCAAGTATTGGCATTAATCTACTACTTATCTGTCACCCACCTCATTTGATAGTCCCAATCTCTGTTTTCAATTAGCAGTCATTAGAGAAGGCACTGAACAATTTCAGAAGAAAACTCACAAAACCTTTGACCTGTTTTTGTCATGTAACCACAAATATTCACTGTAGATAAACTATCAACTCATTGATTTCAAGATGTAAAGGAAAGTCTTTTCTGTACATGGACTTACTGTAACCTCTATCACCTAAAGGTGGTTAAAAACTGTTTTATTTTACTGATAGAGCAGAAGAATTCACAAGATCATTTAGTGAAATCTGGTGAGATTAGAATGGTTGACCTCTAGCTGCCAGACAATCTATAAAAGGAACAGATTTTTCCACTAAAGAAAATGTAAGAGCTAAATATTGACCAAAAGATGACTATCACACCGTTATGCCTTTATCTTAACTCCTTACAGGTAAACACAAAATATTCTCAAATATTTGTACACAGTGTCATTGGGATACATTATTTGTGTAGTAAATATACTCATTCATCATTAACCATTTTTCATTATACAGAATGAATCAGTCAAGTATCACCATTTATGGGTATTCTAATTTTTGACGTTTAATATTAACATTTCACCCACAAAAGATGCATATTTGCTTCTAACGTTCAATTAATAATTTTTCCTTCCTAAAATGCTCATAATAAAAACAATAGTAAACTATATGTGTACTTCGGAATGCATTGTTATTCTCAGTGATAAAAATAACTAAATGACTTTAAGACTTTAAAAAAATTGTAGCCGGGCGTGGTGGCTCAAGCCTGTAATCCCAGCACTTTGGGAGGCTGAGGCGGGTGGATCACGAGGTCAGGAGATCGAGACTATCCTGGCTAACATGGTGAAACCCCGTCTCTACTAAAAATACAAAAAACTAGCCGGGCGTGGTGGCGGGCGCCTGTAGTTCCAGCTACTTGGGAGGCTGAGGCGGGAGAACGGCGTGAACCCGGGAGGCGGAGCTTGCAGTGAGCCGAGATCACGCCACTGCACTCCAGCCTGGGAGACACAGCGAGACTCCGTCTCAAAAAAAAAAAATTAAATAAAAAAATTAAAAAAAAAAAAATTGTAAGAACCAGTAAATTTGATTAGACTGATATTTCTTGGCAATTTGTGAATGTTCAAATATGTGTTATGTGTTCCACCAATATATAAACAAGACGTCAAGTAAATACAATTATTTTTATCTATCCACAGTCGTAGAAACCTAGCCTGCAGTTTTTTTTAACTCCAAAATAACAAACTTTTTTTTTTAAACCACAATGACATCTACCTTCTAGAAAATTTTATTAAGATACCAAATGACTAATTTACCTCTGCTTCCTAAGAGCATTCAAGCCAGAGGAAAACCCTTCCTCTTAGAACTTTCTACCATATTACTTAACACAATTCTAATGAGTCCTTTCTAACAGCCTTTTACTGAGATTTGCTGTAGCGTCCGTCCCATAACACAAGTTGAAACAAGTCAATACACCCAGCTTTGTTCATCTGCAAGTGTGTTCCCAGTGTTCTGTTGTCTCCACAACACTGACTTAAGGTAGAGGAAAAAGGAAGAAACTAAACGGACAAGAGGAGAGAGCATGCTAAGAATGAGCATAGGAGCTTGGGAGTAAGGCTCAAGCAGAAACATTGTTCTGGAATGGAACAGGAAAACTTTGCCCTGAGACAGAAGTGGCAGTTATTATTAGTTGAAACGTTCATGCAAATAATATTAGGAGTAATAAGATCTCTGGCTTTGTGATAACTAACTCTGTGACAGTGAGGAAGTTAATATTGTTTATCTGTACCATGAGGGAGATAATGGAAGCTCCACCTTGTTGGATCCAATTAGGGGGAAGAAACAAAAAATTAAAATTTATTAATTTTATTAACTCCATCATTAATTTATTGCTACCATTGTTTATTTGTTATTAATTTAATTATTAAATATATATTTTTCATACTAATGCTTGGTATGTATAGCTGTTGTCATTATGGTATTCTAAATAATCACTGGAAGCTCATTGCTAGGCCTAATTTAAAGAAAACAGGAATACCTTGAGACCAACTTCATTCTAATTTTAGAACTTCCTTTATGTAAGACTTAATTCTTTCTGTTTCTAAACTATTATATTTTTAAAGTATAATATATAAATATTTGATCAACAATTAAATTTCTTAAATTTCAAAATTATATGCATATTTTAAATTGATTTGGAAAATCAATTTGTTTAGTTATAGTAGAGTATTACAATTATTTAACTATCTAGTAATTCTTTGAGATTTTACTTCTTTATAAAACTGTATTCATGAAGTGTTTATGAGTATGAGGATCATAATCAGAAAATTTGAAAGTCAATTGAAATTATTCTTTGAAACAAAACATTCAGGGGGACAATTTTCTTTCATTCAAGTCACACATTACTGTGTATTAAAAGGCTCTTAAGACTTCTGGAATCTAGAGTTTTCCACACTCTTTGGAATGGTTATCCATTCATGGAAAACATGTACATACTCTTTCACTGACCAATAAATAAGTCATTATAGAACCAGGTTTGTTTTTTGGTAGACTGGTTAGTGAAGGATATCGTGGAAAGTGATGCATCTTGGTAGTCACATGATATCTTTGCTTTTTTTCTTCACGTTGACAATGCAACACAGATTAGTAATAATTCTATGAGTAATCTCTTAATGATTTTTTGCACTCAGCAGCAAACAATGATCTGTATTCTTTCAACAGCTGGCTAGGCTCCTGGGAGAATGCTATCTTTGCCTTACAGCTACTGCTGCTATTTGTGTCTTCCAAGTTACAGCTCTTGTGTGGGAGATTAAGGCTGATTGCCCATGAATGCATCTCCTTAAAACTGCAGATAAATCACTACAGAGATAAAACTGTAATCCTCTGTTAATTAATTCTACTCTTCAGATAATGTAGACATGAAAATATTTAGCCCAGGACAATTTCCTCCAGTTTCTATTAGTGATAAAGTCATTCAGAGAGATATCTGCTTGGGAGGAAAAAAATAAAAACAAAACAAAACAAAAAAACCAACTTCTATCAGTCATTAACTTCTGTTAAGTTATATCTCAACAATAAAAGTCTTCAGTGTGTTTCTTAAACAGAGTTTAACCTTTGCAGAACTTTGACAATTCAGAGCACTTAGGACATAGTTTGGTGCTTATATAAAGGCAATTCTGCTTCTTTTCACTATCAGTGCATTAATCATGCGATGTGAATGATTTGATTCATATTTTACATCTTGTATGCTTTGATGTTACCACTTTTTAAACCAAAATATAATAATAAATTATTTCTCCTCTTCTACTAGCATAGTTGAGTTTTCTGTTTCTCTAGATAGCTCTGTAGTTTCACATAGTTTGGAGTAGACACAAAAAAACCTGCTCCCTAGAAGCAGAAGGAAGTGTATTCACCATCATTGTTGTGTTTGTGATTTGGGTGATAAAATGTATTAAGTTTTGCTGAAGTTTTAATGGTTTATTTTCTGTGAGTTTGTGTGTGTGTATAGGAAAGCAACTTATTTTAGATTTTTTAGAGAGGACTGTTGGCAACCATCAGCTCAAATAAATAACCCTATGTTGATGGACTTATTTGAATGGAATAATTTTACATGATATTATTTGGGATGATCTACACCTCCATCCATAAAGAGTATCGTTGTAAAGTTTCCTTTTTTCATTTTTATGGTGATATTAAATGGCTTACACCTGGAAATCTTCAAAACTTCTGTGTATCATAAATGACAATGAGAGAAGAGTCTGGGATTAGTGAAGTCTATGTACGGCTGTTTGGCAAAATGCACCCCCTCTTGATCTTGTTAGATAGGTCAGCACATAGAAGAATTTGGACAGGCTGCTGTGGTCTCCTTTTAAATACAATTATTATAAGCAAATTCATTGACGAAAGTGTTTGTTTGTTACTAAACACTCTTTCTATTCTCACATGAGACAAATGTCATTTTTGGTCTGAGATAAGGGGAGGGTACTAGGAAAAAAAGCATTAACCCCTGATCTCAGTATGTCTTTACTCTGTGTCTTTCTATACCCTTTAACAAGTCTGAGTCTGGCTTAACTGAGCCAAACCTTCTGCTTTTTTGTCTTAGTTGTTTTTATATGGTAATTAAGAGATGCTTTTTCACCACCAAAGAGGGAATGTGTTTAGGGCTTTTATGGAGTCTTGCATATCTATATCTGATAAAACAGATTTTGCTAGAAATACTGGTAAAGATTCTGGAAATTCATGGTATTTGGTTGATGTAAAATATACATTAAAGAGTGAATTAAAAAGGCCAAATACATGAATCTCAAAGGCAATAATAGTATACACTTCTCTGCTGTTTTTCTTCTCATTTACTTGTGTATCTTTTAACCTTCACAAGTCATTCACCACTGCAGTAGGTTATAGCATACTGTAATATACAGAAAATCAGAATGCTTAATATTTACCAAATTTGTCAATGTAAATAAGACAAAGATCTTTCCTATAAAAAGCTGACATTTAAGGAGAGTTAAATGTATGTGTTTGTTCTTTTTCATCTACTTCGGGAGTTTTGATTTTGGTAGCAGCCCTGGTGAATAAAAGGTATGAAGGAATTCTGCCAGTGAATCACAATTATGTCAAAATTAAAAGCTATAATTACATTTCACCATATGGTTGTAGTAAAAGCATGTTGTTACATTAACATATATAGTATATAATATTCAAATTATATAATCATTTGTTTATTCATAAAAAATCCTTAGATAAGAAATGTAATCAATATTAAGTAAGTGAATAAAAACACATTTGCTAAGATAAAGATAGGAAGAGGTGTGTTCTAAAAGAATGAACTCAGTCCAGAAAGAATGGCATGTCTATATTAATAGGATCCATCATAAACGGAGGGGGAAGGGTTCCTTGGAGAGAGGATAATGAAAGCACTGAAACAAGGTCAACTTTCCCAAGAAATAATTATATTGAAAACATAACAAAACAATATTCAGAAAAACACACTCAGGCTGTGTTCATGAGGGCTTGGAAACAAATCCTGGGATGAAATCTGTTATCTTCCGATTACAAGTTTTGGGCTCTTTGACAAGTTATAAAACTGATAGACATAAGTAGAGTCACAGGGATTAAATGAAACTTTTTGGTGATCTAATCCCTTATTCTATGGCCTGTTCTTCACTTTTTTGTGAACTACTGAAAGACAGTGTTTAAACAAAGTAATAATGAACTAGCCTCTAAGTGCAGAACAGTAGGATGTCATTATGTAGGTGGTATAGGTATTGAACGAAGATTTATAATAAACTTTAGGAGACAGACATCTGTTACCATGTAGCTGTCATCACCCAATTTCGTATTCTTAAGTCAGGGATATTAATATTTGCCACCTCCCTAGCGTTACTGTTTGAGGTAACTGAGATTACCTTGTTGAATATTTGTGGGCATCATTAGGTTGTAAGTCTTATACCATTACTCACTCCAACATGTCCCATGGAATTTATTGTTGCAATTATGATTCAAAGCAGTAGGATATAAGAGTTTGAGTCAGCAGACAAGTCTGCAATGCAACTTCATTCTGTGTGGTATATTTAATACAAAATTTTATTAAACTCTTTGAAAATGAGTCCCCTTAAGGGTTTAAGTTAAATAGCCTGGATTAGAAAACTGAAATTTTATAATAATGGCTGAAATTCTAGCTTTCTACTTTATTACACTAACATCTCACAGGGGATTCCAGAACGGTAGATGACTTTACATAACATGAATTCAATACTCACCTGCATTAAGCAGGTGCACACTTTAGATTGGATCCTAACAAACTCATGTCTTAATCTTTATTTTTAGGACTATACTTGTTGCTTTTTGGTTAAAATTTTAAATATACAATTTAGTGTTAATGAAAAAATGAATAATGGTTGTTATCACTTAGAATTATGAATATTGTCTTTCAGAATGGAGAAAATATATTTTTACATGGCTGGTTGGTGCATATATCATGAAGTATAGTATTTGTCAAGCAGGGTCTGGGACAGTGCCACCTAGGCAAACACATGACAATTTCTACAGCAAAGCAATAAATATTTATAGAAACTGGGATAAAAAGAGACTTTAAATCACTTCATATCAGTTAACTTCTGGTTCTTCTGTCAAAGGAGCTTGAAAACAAACTCGTAGTTTTCAGAATGTGTTGGATTTGGGACTTGTAAATACAAAGTTTTAGATCTGTGTTAATAAAATAGGACAAAGCAATAGTGTGTAAGCAGACACAGCATATCCTGACATTTAACAACCATGGATTGGTGACACCAAATGCCTGGGTTCAAAGTTTTTGGTAAGGTATTTATTTCCTATGCTTCCACAGTTGCTTCATTTCTAAAATGAGGATAAAAAGAGAACGTACCTTGTAGGCTGTTATGAGGCAGAATATGTTAATGTTAATAAGATGATAAAATACTGAGAATATAGTCTGGCATATAAATGCTATTTAGATATGGTCACATGATGTCATCTACTTCATTTAAATTTAGGATAAGAAAATAACAATACAGTGAGTCAGATTTAGTTCTCTGAAAGCAGAAGTTGTTGCCAGTTTTAGCATTCTTACATGCACATCAGCTACTAGCTACTTAGGTAGTAGGCATTTTCTCCCCCTAGACTTCCACTCTTACACAGCCCAGTCAAATGGACAAAAGGGAGAGGAAGGAGGTGTGTGCAGTCTGCACTATCATGGCTGTCTGCACTATCACCAGAGAAGAGTTTTAAATTATGGACCAAAATAACATCTTACAAATGGGTTTTTTGTCCTTATTTAGGAAAAGTTGATTCATAATCTCTCTAGAAATGGACCTCTCTTAGGACCAAGATAATGATATTTTAAGAAAACAATTTTATGAATCATGCGAGGTGGTGTTAGTGTAGTCAGACAGCCAAAGAGCATCATCCTTACCAAGCTCCACAGGACAAAAATTCTTCCAACTGGGTGCGGTGGGGAACACCTATAGTAGTCCCAGCTACTCTGGAGGCTGAGGCAGGCTTGAGTCCAGGGTTTGAGTCCAGCCTAGCTAACATAGAGAGACCTCATCTGTAAAATAAAATTTAAAAAAATATGCCCCCAAATGTAGCTACATTTTTCTGTATGTCTGCTTTAGAGTCTGCGATGGAGGTGAGGATCAGCTTCTTGCTCTCTCCTGAACCACCTTCTACTCTTCTGGGGAAAATAAACCAGAGATTATTTTGGAGGATGAAGGCAAAGAATTGTGGGTTCCCTTGTCAGAAGCTTCAGATGTGGCCATCCATCTGGCCTTGGAACATGATGGTCTAGTAGCCTGGGCTCCACAGTGTCGTTCCTGATGGTCATTATCGTCTTCTCGCTTCCATAATCTTAATGCTTCTAACTTAGGATCCTAAGTTACATATATGTATAGCAGTGTTGTAAATTTATTTAGTCTTCTAAAGATTTCCAATTTTTGAGCTTTGTGAATCAATTTATACCAGTTGTACAATACACTATCTTACACAGTCAGATTACGTAATAATATGTCTGATACTGTCCTAAATTCTTCAGCATTTCGTAATATTCCCAAAAGGAACAGTTCTTTGACTTCATTTGTTTGGAAGGTTACTAAAGAGCGAAAATATGTTCCCGTCTCAATTCTGAATAATGACAGAGGTCTTTGGGAGACTTTATACTGTACCAGGGGTAAGAATTTATAAAAAATGCTTTAAAAACAGACAGACAACACAAGGCAGGGTAGCTCATGCAAGTAATCCCAGCACTTTGGGATGCCAGAGTGGGAGGATTGCTTGAGCCCAGGATTTCGAGACCAGTCTAGATAACATAGTGAGACCCTGCCTCTACAAAAAATAAAAAAATTTAGCTGGGTGTGGTGGTGCACACCTGTAGTCCTAGCTACTCTAGAGGCTGAGGTGGGAGGATCACTTGAGCCAAGGAGGGCAAGGTGTCAGTGAGCAATGATCACACCACTGCACTTCAGTTTGGGAACAGAGTGAGACCTTTTCTCAAGAAAAAAAAAAAAAGTTTTTGAGAAAAAGAATATTTTATTTGCTGAAGAGAGAAAAACCTTTCCAGGGAAGACATTTTAGAAACAATCTTTCTTGTAAAAATTAGTTTGCTTTATTTACTTGAACTCTGAAAGGTCATAAACACAGTCCTTGTATACTTGGAACTCCTTAGTCCTCTTTCCCATTTCCCTCCCATGGCTGCGCTCTCTCTCCACTCATTTCACCTGGAACTCTAAAGGTTACCATAACATATTCAGAATTTCTGTGTAAAATTTTCTGTGTTCTGATACTTGATACATACTAGCAATCATTTTACAACCTTCACTTTTAAAAACATTTTTGGATAACCTTTCCATTTAGGATCCAGGAATTCGTATAAAATCATAGAGATTATATTGCCTTTGAACTAAAGGCTGTTGGTTTGTGGAATTTCCTTTAACTGGAAACACATTTCAGTTTGTGGTTTAGTGTTTTTCCAGTTTTATACTATCCTGCTTATTTGTTTTCATTTTCAAAGCTGGAGAATTTATCATTAATTTCCATATTTTATAAAGGACTAACTTTTTTCCTCCCCAACCTCCCCCTTTTTTTTCAGTTGAAAGAGACAAGGATTTTTCTCACCAGCGAAGACATTACAAAGAATTTCGATTTGATCTTACCCAAATTCCTCATGGAGAGGCAGTGACAGCAGCTGAATTCCGGATATACAAGGACCGGAGCAACAACCGATTTGAAAATGAAACAATTAAGATTAGCATATATCAAATCATCAAGGAATACACAAATAGGTATAATCTTTTTATTTAACTTATTATCCTGGCAAATATTTGTAAAATTTTAGTAAAAGCTATTGATAATTCATGTGATGTAGCAAACAAATTATCTTTTTTTGTGCAGTTTATTAACGTTTATAGTAAGTGTAGTAACATTTAGAGCCAGGTAGAGATATTGAAAGGTAACAGTAATCGATCTGAAAATTTTATCCTACATTCCATAGCTGCTACCTATTCCTGACACCAATTCGTATACTAAATAGTCACATGCTTCTCAAAATGTGCTTTCTAGTTCTGTTGTCTCATTTCGTAAAGTTGTCCTTCATCCCAGAAAACTTCCACTTTGTTCTACCCACATGAAATTTATAACTAAGATAATGAAATTATTTGGTGTTCTGGAAGTTAGAGAAGCACTGCTTTACTTTTCATTGACATGAGTGTAAGAATAGTGTGTTCATTTTTACGTGTATTTTGATGTCCTCTGTAAGATGGTTAATTCAGAATGGTACAAAAATGGACAGATAGTCTGAAATACTAAATGCATAAAAACTTCAGTTGATAATGACTGCAAATGAACCATTGAAAATAAATGTTAAAAAGGGACCTTAGTCATTTTCTCTGACATTTAACACAATGCCGAAATCACTTGGATAACACATTTTTTTGGGTGATGAATCACCTTTGTCGGACAGCTCAGATCTGTCTATCTATCTATTTCAGACAGACCCATCTGTCTATCTATTAATTTCAAACAGATCCATCTGTCAGTCTATTTCAAAAAGATCCATCTATCTTTATCTATGTATGTATGTATGTATGTATGTATGTATGTATGTATGTATCTATCTATCTATCTATCTATCTATCATGTATCTAAATCTGTTTGAAATCCTATGTTGAGGTGATATATCTCTCTCAGTAGCTTTCATTCCTCAGATCTAGATCTTCCTTTTGATGAAATAATATGTCCTTTTTTGATGAGACAAATACTTAAAGATTGTTATCCTGTCTGCTGTAAGGCCCTGTTCTCTCCTTGTTGACTATTTGTAGTTCTTGATGTTTGATTTGTCTTGGTCTTCCAGTTTGGCAGAAATTCGCAATAGTGCCTTGCAATACTCAATGAAGAAAATAATTAAAAAGCTTCTGAGGTCACGTATATTGGTAAAGCCTTCCTGTTAGACTATCCTCTAAGAGATTCACAATGCATATCAGAATATTAAAGTCTTAAAAAGGCTTTACAGTGACAACACACACACACACACACACACACACACATGTGCGCATGCCCTATCAATTTTATTTTAGCTAATCTTCCTCAAAATTATCTGGCTGTGGATTCATTGGGTGTGTAGTACTTACTAATATCCTGTGGAACACTAGTTCAGCAGAACTCACTTTAATACATACCAACTGATATGCATTGTTATTTTTAACAGCAGTAATTTCAAGGCAGAAATACCTACATTTGTTTCTCGACTTTAACGCTGACTAGCTATTTGTCTGTGGATAAGTTATGTTGTTAAAAAATCTCAATCCAATGGTTTCATTTATAAAATTAAGATGCTAATATTATTTTCTCGTAGGGCCAGGCATATATGATGAATACTATAATAGGTTCTTTTTATGTTAAATAATAATAATATCTTTCAAAATTAGTGAGAAGAGTTGAAAATAATATTCTGAATGTTAGTTAATAATATTGCCAAAACTAACAAATTGTTTTATTATAGTTATCTTTTTCTATGTCTGTTTTCACACTTGGATTATGAGTTTTTTAAAGAAGAGATAAGGATAAGTCATTTATTTTTATCCTCAGCACTACCATTTTCCTCAACTTGATTCAATGCTTTGACATCATTATTACTCAAAATTGGAATACTACTTCCATATACATATCCTAAAATGTTTGAATTATGTTTATTTTCAGTCAGTTATATATATTTTTATGTATGTTGAGTTTGTAGTTGGTTATCTATATCCTAAGTATTTTTTTCGGGAATGATTGGCATACCAGTTTTCCATCTTCTAGAATATATTTATTAGTTGTGTCTAATTGCAGAATTTTACATTGATCACAATTAAAATTCCTATCTTTTCTGTATGCCCACTGTTCTGTCTGCTCAGTATATTTCTGAATGTCATGTAATGAAGCTCCCTTTGAGCTTACTTTTACCTTTCTATTTTCTAAGGATGTGAATGGTATAATTTAACACATGACAAAAATGATAAAAATGAAGAACTAAGAGTCTATTAATAATTTATAGTTTATTTCTAAATAAACTCATGCTTATTTTTATTAGCAGTCCATTTTGGAATATTTATGGATATTGATGCTTAGTTCACCTGACTTTATAGTTTTGGGAAATTTTAATTCTCTTTAAAAAAAATGAGACGTTTATCTTGCACCTCTGGTATTTTTCTAATTATACCTAATTTAAAAAATATTACTCTTAATGTTTCTGCTACTATAGCTACATGTTCTTTCAGTATTCTTTGGTATACTTTGGCTAAGACTTTATTGTAACGTGTTTAAATCTACTCTCAGAATTAGGATTTCACTGATATTTTTCCTAATTCCTTTGACTTAATTTGTAAAATCTAAAGTGCATGTATATCTTTGCCTGGCATTCTCTTCCATTGCCATTTGAAACTCTGGAATGATATGGATTGGATAGGCTTCTATTTAATTTACCAAATAGTATTTTAAAAATTCATTTCAATCTTAATTCCGTTCTACCAAGTTCACATTTTTGAACATCTATTGAATAGTGTTACTGAATTATGATTGTTACTTTATCTTCTAGGGTTATGGTATATTTATTGTCTTCTGTGATATTTGTTTTTGCTAATGTATTTTGATTTTTTTACTAATTATTTCAATCCTGAAATATTCACACTCAGAGACTCATACTTCATATTTCAATTTTTTTTTTTTTTTTTTTTGAGACGGAGTTTCGCTCTTGTTGCCAAACTGGAGGGCAATGGCACGATCTTGGCCCATTGCAACCTCTGCCTCCCGGGTTCAAGCAATTCTCCCACCTCAGCTTCCCGAGTAGCTGGGACTACCGGCACCCACCACCACGGCTGGCTAATTTTTGTGTTTTTAGTATAGAGGGGGTTTCACCATGTTGATCAGGCTGGTGGTCTTGAACTCCTGACCTCAGGTGATCCCCCTGCCTCAACCTCCCAAAATGTTGGGATTACAGGTGTGAGCCACTGCACCTGGCCATATTTCACTTTTATATACTGTTGATAAGGTAGGACAATCTCTAGCAAAACACTTTTTTAATTTTAAAACAAGCATTTGTTCACTGTCAGGAGTTCATTATTCTGCATTGTAAGAAAATGCAATCCTGTGCCTTGTTATTACCTATAGATGCAGGATTCACTTTTTGTACTCCCCCTTTTCTTCCAAAGAAAGATGTTTAAGGGAAATAACATATAGAAATAGCAATATGTCTTATAGAATATTTCAGGTTTCTATGAAGGACTTCAAAGTCACCATAGAAAATAATAATATAGTGCCATAAGAGCATAGACTTTGAAATTCCCAAATAGGGAAATGTCTGTATTTCTTGGAGTCTCAGTTTACAAATCTGAAAAAATAAAAAACAAATGAAAAATATTTCAGATCAAAAAATAATTTTAGATGATGTGGGAAGGGCTAATGCATAGCCCAATGCAAAGACCATAGTTGATAATAAATACATTGGTCAATATATTTTCATATAACTTCATGTGAGTGTCTATTTTAGTTTACAGAACTATATACATAATGGGAAAAATTGGTTTTTATTATAATAACAGTTGGTACTGTTTTCTGACACCTATCTTTTTGTAAAGATAAAGTAAGTAAAAAAAGTGTTCTAGGTGTCTTTAATAAATAATTGATGTTATTACATAATTTAATATATGCAAAATAAATAGGTAGGTTTTGGAGTGTAATAATAAATGCCACCCACTTTAATAGCAATATCATTGAATCTTTCTGTGAACTTAATAGCTAAAAATGCAAGTTTTAGATAAATAGTAAAACTCTTTGAAATACACTTGAAGAAATATGGGGATAGGGTAGTGTGGGATGAGAGAGCTCTTATTTATGAATTTATCTTACAGGAACATTGCAGATATAGACAGATGTAGACAAAGATTCATTTAAAAGTGTTTATTGCTGTATTATTGTTTACAATTCACAAATTGAACATAATTAAACAAGAAAAAAGTTAAGGTATAATTTTTGGAAGAATAGTACAGAGCAAATACAAATTACATTTTTGAAAACTACTAACGCTGAAAAATACTCAAATAATAATGTTAATTGACTAAAACCAAGAAACGTTATCTACATTATTATACTATTTTAAATACATTTATATACAAAACAGATTGAAGGAACCCATCAAATATTCATTGCAGGATGTGGGTAATTTACATTTTAATTCTTCATCACTTTCGGTGTTTTTTTAAATTTTTATGATGAACATTATTTGTATAAACAGAAATGTGAATAATTATAGTTGAAAGAAAAAAGGTAATGAAATAATTTTATGCTACACACATCTTTACAAAATAGCATTCCCAACTTCTGCCAGGTAGAAAGTAAAATATCAAAACAAAGCAAAACAAAAAACACTTATGATTTAAAAATTAGTTGCTCTCATTTTTCTTTAGCTATGGAAGGTATTTTTTCCCATAGGAAATGAAAATAAATAGTATCTTTTTTTATTTTTTGAAAAAATTTACCACTACTTTGGAACTTTGACTTTAATTCTCTGAGGATTCTCTGAGAAGAGTAAATATTTTGTGAAAAAAATTTACCACTACTTTGGAACTTTGACTTTAATTCTCTAGAAGAGTATTGTATTAAAAATACTTTATTTACACATCACGTGATCATGGTTAAAATGTAAAGAATTTCAATTTGAAAAGTAATTTTAAAATCCTATTAATTTTTTGAAGTATTGACTGTTTGTGGCTTCATATACTTCTTAAAGAACTAAAATGGAAGTAGAAAAAGGAACTAGTACCTCTGGCTATTTTTTTTTTTTTTTTTTTTTTTTTGAGACGGAGTCTCGCTGTGTCTCCCAGGCTGGAGTGCAGTGGCGTGATCTCGGCTCACTGCAAGCTCCGCCTCCCGGGTTCACGCCATTCTCCCGCCTCAGCCTCCCAAGTAGCTGAGACTACAGGCGCCCGCCACCACGCCCGGCTAGTTTTTTGTATTTTTAGTAGAGACGGGGTTTCACCATGTTAGCCAGGATAGTCTCGATCTCCTGACCTTGTGATCCACCCGCCTCGGCCTCTGGCTATTTTTAAAGCAGAGTCACCTCTCAAAACTTCTGTGTCAAAGTTGTGGATTTTATCTACTGCATATTTTCAATTAAACTCAGAAACAATTGAAAAGTCAGGGCAGATGGTACTCTTTAATGTAATTTATTTGACAATGCATATGTTTTCACATATGTAAAGTTTCCTTTCCCTAAGGTACTGCCTAGGAGTGGCTGGGTGAGGGAGATCTGTACAGTAATTTTGACTGATGTTTTATGGATATGTTTTATATTCAAGACACAGTCTGACCTATTAACCATCTAGTCTGTGAATTACTTGACAGTGTTATGCATTCAAATTTAAAATATGGCAGATCCATTATGTCACCTCTTTTCTTATTTATCTTAGTGAGATGTATAGCTCTTAAAATTATATATTTTATTCCTACCATTTCTCCCACCTTCCCAATTTATCCCTACTCATATTTAAATGTGTGTAATTTAAAGGAGTGTTCTGATATTTATCCAAATCTATATTTTACTTGGTAAAAAGTTAACACACTTTGCATCATTTCACTTATTTAATCTTTTCATATAAGGCTGACAGCCCCAAATTCTATATAGAAGGCATTGCTCTTCAGTCACACCTCATATATCTGGCATTATTGGGAAATGAGGTTTCCACATGATTGAATTTTCCAGATAATTCAGCTGAGTTTGGCATGCTTTTGTTGAGCGCCTACCATGTGGCAAGCACAGAGGACATAAGGCCGAGTAAATAAGGCCTCAAAAGCTCATAGCCTGGAGGCCAGGGACTGTGGTGGGGCTGCCACACACAGATTTTAATAACTATAATACAAATGTGCTAAGAACGATGATGTAAATATGCACTAAGTGTTGTGGAAATAGAAATGAAGAGAAAGTTAATTTTTTACTTGGAAGAATAAGGGACCTTAGGGAAAGCCTCTGAGAGAAGTTCACTTTTGAGTTGAACTTTTCAAGAAGAGTAGGAATTTTCTACAGGCAAAACAACAAATAGGGAAAGAATAGGGAGAGAGTGAGAGAAAGAGGGAGGGAGAGAGGGAGGGAGAGAGGGAGGGAGGGAGGAAGGGGGGCGAAGAGAAAGAGAGAGAGAGAGGGAGAGAACAAACAGAGGTGTATCCCAGAAGAAATGTTCCTAAGCGCTAAAATGTTTAAGTGTATAATGAATTAAATTAATACAATAAAATGATCAATGCCAGTGTTACTACTAATAAGAATAGCAGCCAGCACTTATGCATTTAATGGACACTCACCATGTGTCTGGCACTGTGCTAAGTGCTTTACTTGAATTAATTTTTTCACAGATATATATATTTATGTATTCCCTAAAGAAAATGTGCTATGTAAAATCAACCTTTTTCTAATGCTCTGCTGTGAATATAAATTTCTGTACTCCATTGTGAAAACATTTTAAGCTAGCCTGCTCGATGTCATTAGCCACCTTCAGTACTTGGATATATTTAGTTAAGCTGTCATCATTCCAGTTCACAGTCAGCTTCATATTTACATCATCTCCCCCCGCCTCCTTCTTCTCTAAGATTTGTGATTCTTCTGTGGACATACTTCAGAAGGTACTCTGACATTTTCCACTCAGGAAGATTTGCTGGGTTCTTGAGAGCAGCGTGCCAGAGCAGGACACTCAGATGGGAGATGATGTTGTCTCTAAAGTGTCTAGAACGGTACTCAAGCATAGCTTGAGTACCTTCAGTGTGCAGGGATCATGCTCTATTTTAGAGGTTCTTACCTGGGGTGATTTTGGTCCCTAGGAGACATTTAGCAACGTATGGAAACACTTTTTTTGTCATCCACAATTGGTAGGGGACAGGTATGTGTGTGTATTGTTACTAGTATTTAGTGAGTAGATATGCTGGGGTAGGGGACAATCCAAAAGGTAGATTTGTAGTTTGTGCCATAAACTAATATATCAGTGAATTTTGCTTTGACTATGTAATATTTTGGATCATAAAGATTCATAAGATTGTCTTAGGAGTTTGTACTTGTACGTGGGTAAAAAACAGTCAAATAATCTCACAGTTGTGTTGAATGAGGGGCACCCCTCCTTGATTAGCAGCATGGAATGACTATGTAATATTCTTCAAAATGAAAGAATGATTAGTAAGATTTATATAATTGTATAATTCCACATTTATTTTGGGGGAAAAAAAGCGATTTACCATTTGAAAACATCAGACCCAATTCAAATTCTAGTCCATATAAGCTAAAAGCTGCTCATGAGAGAACCTTTGAACCTTTATATAAACTCTAGAATTTACCATTAATTTGTAGTCTCTTGAATAATATGATGGTATTTATGACAAATACCCAGAGAGAGATGTATGCTTTCTCTTTGGGTGGCCATCATTATATTTTTACTGGACTTAATAAGCTATTCAAGGAAAACAGGAAATGGAAGGAAGTGAAATAGTTATAATAATAGAAGCTTTGGGAAAAGTGGAGATGTCACTGTGATGAAAATAAAGTAGTGTGGCATCCTTTCCTCTAAAATTTGTCTGTGTAGCTTCTAGATAATTTCTTAAAGCTTTTCTGGACCAGGTATAAGTGCTTCATGATTAGATAGTAGAGTGGCTATCCTATTCGTTTCTCCTTTTTTTTCCTCTTTGTGTATAAAAAAAAAATGTGGTTATCCTCTTGGTTAAGGATAACCTTAACCTTTTTCTCTCTCTCTCTCCATATATATATGGATATAATATATGCATGCATACACACATATACATATATTCAAATAATTGAAACCACAATTCATGAAGGTACATGGATAGTGTGGCTCTTTAAAGTATCTGTGGGGCGGGTCAAGATGGTTGACTAGAAGCAGTAGCCATAGGAGGCTCCCACTGAGAAGAATGATAACAGCGTGCGAATCCTACACCTGCAACTGAGGTATCCAGGTTCTGTCATCAGAACCAACTAGGCAGCTGGCATGACCCATGGAGAGGAAGGAAGAGAAATGTGGTGCAATGGTCCACCTGAGGGCCTCATGGAGCAGAGGGGCTGCCACCCCCCAACCAAGGGAGGCGGTGAGTGAGCGTGCTATCCAGCCTGGGAAAACATGCTTTTTCCACAGATCTGTGCAACCCACAGATTGGAAGATCCCACGCGTGAACCCACGCCACCAGTGCCTAGGGTCCCAACCATGGAACTGCACAGGTTGTCAACAGTCAGTAAGCTAGAATCCACTTAAGCCTGCTGAGCTCATGGAGGGAAGAGTGACCAGAACCACAGCTGTGGCTGACTGCTGTCTAAGCCATTTGAACTCCTTGGGGGAGGGTGAGAGCCAACACCGGGACGGATAACTGCCTAACACATTAACCTACCAGGGCAGGAGAAGGGCAGCAGCCATCTCTCTAGCTCCAGGTTGTGTTTTTCCTTGGCTGGACCCAGGGAGGCTGGATGGCTTGGTCCCAAGAGGTATCCCTCATAGCCCAACACATTGGCTGTGACATACTGCGGACAGAGTGCCTCTTCAGGCCTCACCTTGACCCATCCCTCCTCACTGGGCAGGGCCTTCCTGCAGGAGCTTCTAAAACTCCAACCAGGTGCTCAGGGACAGAACTCTGATCTCCCTGGGCCTGAGCCCCTAGTGGGAGGGGTTGTCACAGTCTCCGAAGACCAGCAGACTTAGTCTTTCCTCCTGCTAGTTCTGAGGAAACCAGGCAGCCCAGATGAGTGGGTCCCCTGCAGCGAAGTACACCTCCTCCATCAAGGGACAGTCAAAGTGCTTTGTTAAACTGGTCCTGTTCCCTGTGCCACCCAACTGGGTGAAACCCTCCAACAGGGATCGTCAGACACTCTATACAGGAGTGTTCCTACTGGCATCATATCGGTGCCCCTTGAGGTCAGAAGTTCCAGAAGAAGGAGCAGGCACCCATCTTTGCTATTTTCTAGCCTCTTTGAGTGACATCTCCAGTGGGTGATGGAGTGAACCAGATAAATAGGGCCTGAAGTGAACTCCCAGCAAACCACAGCAGCCCCACAGAAGAGGGACCTGACCATTACAAGAAAAACAAATGAACAGAAAGCTACAATAGCATCAACAACAAAAAAAGTCCCCACAAGAACCCCATCAAAAGGTTAGAAGCCTCAAATATCGATACTAGACAAATTCATGAAGATGAGAAATAAGCAACCCAAAATCACTGAAAACCCAAAGGCCAGAGTGCCTCTTCACCTCCAAATGATTGCAGTGCCTTTCCAGCAAGGGTGCAGAACTGGACGGAGGATGAGATGGACAAATTGACGGAAGTAGGCTTCAGAAGAAGGTGGCTAGTAACAAACACCACTGAGCTAAAGGAGCATGTTGTAACCCAATGCAAAGAGGTTAAGAACCTTGATAAAAGGTTACAGGAGCTGCTAACTAGAAAACCAGTTTAGAGAGAAACATAAAGGACCTGATGGAACTAAAAAACACAGCACAAGAACTTCATGAAGCACATACAAGTATCGTTAGACAAATTAACCAAGCGAAAGGAAGGATATCAGAGTTCAAAGACCATATTGCTAAAATAAGGCATGCAAACAAGATTAGAGAAAAAAGAATGAAAATGAATGAACAAAACCTCTGAGAAATAGGGGACTATGTAAAAAGACCAAACCTAGGACTGATTGGAGTACCTGAAAGAGATGGGGAGAATGGAACCAAGTTGGAAAACACACTTCAGGATATTATCCAGAACTTCCTCAACCTAGCAAGACAGGCCAACATTCAAATTCAGGAAATACAGAGACCACCACTAAGATACACCATGAAAAGATCGACCCCAAGACATAATAATCAGAATTGCCAAGGTTGAAATGGAGGAATAAATGGTAAGGACAGCCAGAGAAAGGCCAGGTAACCTACAAAGGGAAGCCCATCAGACTAACAGTGAGCCTTTCAGTAGAAACCCTACAACCTAGAAGAGAGTGGGGGCCAATATTCAACATTCTTAAAGAAAAGAATTTCCAACCCAGAATTTCGTGTCAAACCAAACTAAGCTTCATAAGTCAGGGGACAAGCAAATGCTGAGGTATTTCATCATCACCAGGCCTGCCTCATGAAGGAAGCACTAAATATGGAAAGGAGAAACTGGTACTGGCTACTGCAAAAACAATCCAAAATATAAAGACCAATGACACTATGAAGAAACTGCATCAACTAGTGTGCAAAATAACCAGATAGCATCATGATGGCAGTATCAAATTCACACATAACAATATTAACCTTAAATGTAAATGGTTTAAATGCCCCAATTAAAAGACAGACTGGCAAATTGGATGAAGAGTCAAGACCCATTGGTGTGCTGTATTCAGGAGACCCATCTTATGTGCAAAGACACACATAAGCTCAAAATAAAGGGATGGAGGAAAATTTACCAAGCAAATGGAAAGAAAAAAAATGCAAGGATTGCAATCCTAGTCTCTGACAAAACAGATTTTGAACCAAGAAAGATAAAAAAAGACAAAGGATGGTATTACATAATGGTAAAGGAATCAATTCAACAAGAAGAGTTAACTATCCTAAATATATATATACACCCAATACAGGAGCATTCCAATTTATAAAACAAGTTCTTAGAGACCTACAAAGAGACTTAGACTCCCACACAATAATAGTGACCCCACTGTCAATATTAGGCAGATCAGCAAGTCAGAAAATTAACAAGGATATTCAGAACTTAAACTCAGCTCTGGATCAAGTGGACCAAATAGACATTTACAGAACTCTCCACACCAAGTCAACAGAATATACATTCTTCTCAGTGCAACATGGCACTTATTCTAAAATCAACCACATAATTGGAAGTAAAACACTCCTCAGCAGCAAATGCAAAAAAAACTGAAATCATAATAAACAGTCTCTCAGAACACAGTGCAATCAAATTAGAACTCAGGATTAAGAAACTCACTCAAAACCACACAACTACATGGAAATTGAACAACCTTCTCCTGAATGTCTCCTAGGTAAATAATGAAATTAAGGCAGAATTCAAGAAATTCCTTGAAATAATTGAGAAAAAAACAATGTACCAGAATCTTGGGGAACACAGCTGAAGCAGTGTTGAGAGAAATTTATAGCACTGAATGCCTATGTCAGAAAGCTAGAAAGATCTCACATTGACACCCTAATATAAAATTTAAAAGAGCTAGAGAAGCAAGAGCAAACAAATCCAAAAAACCAGCAGAATACAAAAAGTAACTAAGATCAGAGCAGAAATGAAGGAGAGGGAGACACGAAAAACCCTTCAAAAAATCAATGAATCCAGGATCTGGTTTATTCAAAAAATTAACAAACTAGATAGACAATTAGCTAGACAAAGAAGAAAAAGAAGGACTCAAATAGACACAATAAAAAATGATAAAGAGGATATCACCACTGGACCACAGAAATACAAACCACCATCAGAAAATACTATAAACACCTCTATGCAAATAAACTGTAAAATCTAGAAGAAATGGATAAATTCCTAGACACATACACCCTCCCAAGACTTAACCAGGAAGAAGTCGAATCCTTGAATAGACCAATAACAAGTTCTGAAATTGAGCCAGTGATAAATAGCCTACCAACAAAAAAATAAATAAATAAATAAATAAATAAATAAATAAATAAATAAATACAAATAAACAGGACCTGATGGATTCACAGCCAAATTCTACCAGAGGTACAAAGAGGAGCTGGTACCATTCCTTTAGATACTATTTCAAACAATTAATAAGGAAGGACTCCTCCCTAACTCATTTTATGAGGCCAGCATCATCCTGATACCAAAACCTGCCAGAGACACAACAAAAAAGAAAACTTCAGGCCAATATCCCTGATGAACATCGATGTGAAAATCCTCAATAAAATACTGGCAAACCGAATCCAGCAGCACATCAAAAAGCTTATCCACCACGATCAAGTTGGCTTCATCCCTGGGATGCAAGGCTGGTTCAGCATACACAAATCAATAAATGTAATCCATCACATAAACAGAACCAATGACAAAAATCACATGGGCATCTCAATAGATGCAGGCCTTTGATAAAGTTCAACATCCCTTCATGTTAAAAACTCTCAATAAACTAGGTATCGATGAAAAATGTCTGAAAATAATAAGAGCTATTTATGACAAACCCACAGACAATATCATACTGAATGGGCAAAAGCTGGAAGCATTCCCTTTAAAAACCGACACAAGACAAGGATGCCCCCTATCACCACTCCTATTCAACATAGTATTGGAAGTTCTGGCCAGGGCAATCAGTCAAGAGAAAGAAATAAAGGGTATTCAAATAGGAAGAGAGGAAGTCAAATTGTCTCTGTTAGCAGATGGCATGATTCTACATTTAGAAAACCCATCGTCTCAGCCCCCAAACTCCTTAAGCTGATAAGCAGCTTCCGCAAAGTCTCAGAATAGAAAATCAATGTGCAAAAATCAAATCACAAGCATTTCTATACACCAACAATAGTCAAGCAGAGAGCCAAATCATGAATGAACTCCCATTCACAATTGCTACAAATAGAGTAAAATACCTAGGAATACAACTAACAAGGGTTGTGAAGGACCTCTTCAAGCAAAACTACAAATCACTACTCAAGGAAATAAGACAGAATACAAACAAATGGAAAAACATTCTATTCTTGTGGATAGGAAGAATCAGTATCATGAAAATGGCCATACTGCCCAAAGTAACTTATAGATTCGGTGCTATTCCCATCAAACTACCATTGACATTCTTTACAGAACTAGAAAAAACTACTTTAAATTTCATATGGAATCAGAAAGGACCCTGTATAGCCAAGCAAAAAAACAAAGCTGGATGCATCATGCTACCTAACTTCAAACTATACATCAAGGATACAGTAACCAAAACAGCATGGTACTGGTACCAAAACAGACAGATAGACCAATGAAACAGAACAGAGACCTCAGAAATAACACCACACATTTACAACCATCTGATCATCAACAAACTGTACAAAAACAAGCAATGGGGAAAGGATTCCCTATTTAATAAATGGTGTTGGGAAAACTGGCTAGCCATATGCAGAAAGTTGAAACTGGACCCCTTCCTTACACCTTATACAAACATTAACTCAAGATGGACTAAAGACTTAAATGTAAAACCCTAAAAACCTAGGCATCGTAAAAATCGTAAAAATCCTAGAAGAAAACCTAGGCAACACCATTCAGGACATAGGTGTGGGCAAATACTTTATGATGAAAATGCCAAAAGCAATTGCAACAGAAGCCAAAATTAATAAATGGGATCTAATTAAACTAGAGAGCTTCTGCACAGCAAAAGAAACTACCATCAGAGTTAACAGACAACCTACAGAAGAGGGGAAATGTTTGTATTCTACTCATCTGACGACAGTCTGATACCCAGAATCTACAAGGAACTTAAACAAGTTTACAAGAAAAAAAAAAACCATCAAAAAGTGGGCAAAGGATATGAATAGACACTTGTCAAAAGAAGATATTTATGCAGCCAACAAACATATGAAAAAAAGCTCAACATCACTGATCGTTAGAGAAATGCAAATCAAAACCACGATGAGCTACCATCTCACACAAGTCAGAATGGTGATTATTAAAAAGTCAAGAAACAATAGATGCTGGCGAGGATGTGGAGAAATAGGAACACTTTTACACTGTTGGTGGGAATGTAAATTAGTTCAACCATTGTGGAAGACAATGTGGCGATTCCTTAAGGATCTAGAACCAGGTATACCACCTGACCCTGCAATCCCATTACTGGATATATACCCAAGGGACTATAAGTCATTCTACTATAAAGCAAAGACATGGAACTAACCCAAATGCCCATCAATGATGACTGGTTAAATAAAATGTGCTGCATACACACCATGGAATACTATACAGTCATGAAAAGGAATGAGATCATGTCCTTTGCAGGGACATGGATGGATCTGGTCAAGGGAAGGGAGAGCATAAGAACAAATAGCTAATCATGTGGGGCTTAAAACTATGATGACGGGTTGATAGGTGCAGCAAACTACCATGGCACATGTATACCTATGTAACAAACCTATATGTTATGCACTTGTATCCCAGAACATAAAGTAAAATAAATAAATAAATAGAATCAAGTATCTGTGAGTCTTACAGCTTATTGGCACATGATACCAATGAGAAATGTTCAATTATATTTTTAAAACAAGCAAATATTTTTGTCATGTGTCTATAATATAGTACTCTTGATAAAAGAGATTTCAGCAAAAGATAAATGGGCATCCCACCCCAGTGCATATTAGTTTACAACAATGACTCTTGCTAAGAGGCAATTTCATTTATAATGAAAGTTTGCATTTGAACTCTAAGGATAATGTTGTAGAAAGGTAAATACGCATTTGCTGATTCCAGAAGATTTTCCGCACTGTCTACATACATCTCTTCTTACATTGAAATAGTGTGAGATATTCTATCTTCCACATACAAACTTAAATGCATCCTATAGGTAGCCTCATGATTCTCACATTAAAAATTCCTTTACATGACTGTTTGCACCTATTCCCCCAAATTCCACGCTAATTGTCCTATCCACATCATAACCATATTCACAGATATAAAACTTTACTTTTAATTCCTTCTCTTTCTCGTATTTAATTCACCCCTCAATGCACTGTAATTTGATTTTCATAACTCCACTCAACTAGTCATCTACCAACAGCCTCTCCTTACCAGATCTTATGGATACTTTGTCTTTCCTCTTATTCTCCTCAGTATTTGATATTGTTGATCATTCCCTATTTAATATGTGAAATATCCTAACCAGGGGAATATATTAGTTTCCTAGAATTGCCATAACAGATGACTGAAAATTATGATGGCTTAATACAACAGGAAGTTGTTTTCTTACAGTTCTGAAGGCTAGGTTTCTCAAATCAAGGTATTGGTAAGGCCATGCACCCTCCAAAACCTCTAGAGGATGATGCTTCCTTGCCTTTTTCAGCTTCTGGTAGCCCCAGAACTTCCTTGGCTGTGTGAAGATACTGTAAATCCAATCTCCTCCTCTATCTTCATGTGGCCCTCTTCCTTCTGTGTGTCTCTATCTTTGTGTCTCTCCTCTTCTTATAAGGAGATTGTATTGTAATATGGCTTACCTCATATTAACTTTGATTACATTTGTAAGAGATATTTCCAAATAAAATCACATTCACAAGTACGAGGGACTAGTACTTCAACATATGTTTTTGAAAGACACAATTTAACCCATAACAGGAAGTAAGCTAGATGGTGATTGATAAGATAAATAAAATCATTGTGAGTCATAAGGAATAAGAGATTTATTATAGGGATTTGACTTTCTGCAATCATGGGACCTGGTTAAGTAGTTCATGTAAGGCTGTTGCTTCTCCATCTTGTGATGGGTCTAAAGTTTGCTTCCTATAGGCAGCTGGGAAGAAAAACAGATACAGAATTGGAGAGAACAAGGAGAACTAGAACTTTTCAGGATATGCTGGAGTCCCAGAGACAAATTGGAACCCATGTCTTTCTCATGCCTTTGGAGTTCTAATTTTAATGATGTACGTGGCCTGCAGGGGAGATTGGTATGCTTCACCATGAATTCCACAAACTCCTTTGCTTAGGATGTAGAGAAGCTGAAGGAGGTGATCTTGCAGAAGGAATTGTGGGCCAGAATTTGGAGAAGCTGATGGAGCTATTATTCAGTGGAAGCTAAAAGAGCCCAGGTGCTCCCATCAGTAAGGTGAGCTAGCAGATCAGTGACAATGTATGCGAGCAGCAGAAAAGTCTGGCAGTTTACCAATTATCCAATCATAAACTTGGGTGCTGCTTTCGTTCCACTACCCAACTCCTGTTCCGATTTCTCTGATGGCTACCTTCAAAGCAGCCCCAAGCAAATTCCTGAAGGAATTCTGGGATTTGTCACCTCTATTTAGGTAATATGACAATGTACATAGCCACAACAGTCCATCCTTGTCAATTTGGCACTAATATACATCTTTTATAACCATTCATAACTTCCTTTTTTTTTTTTTTTTTTTTGAGGCGGGGATTCGCTCTTGTCACATAGGCTGGATTGCAACGGCGCGATCTCAGTTCACTGCAACCTCTGCCTCCTGGGTTCAAGCGATTCTCCTGCCTCAGCCTCCCAAGTAGCTGGGATTACAGGTGCCTGCCACTATCCCCAGCTAATTTTTGCATTTTTAGTGGAGACAGGGTTTTGCCATGTTAGGCAGGCCGGTCTTGAACTCCTGACCTCGGGTAATCGACTCACCTCGGCCTCCCAAAGTGCTGGGATTACAGGCGTGAGCCACTGCACCCAGCACCATTCATAACTTATAAAAAATGTAATAGCAAAGTAATTCTGCCTTTTAATCCATCTTTGGATGTTGTTCATTCCTTTTCTAGCTGAGCCGTGCTCCCCCTTTGAAGTATTATAACTTCAATACTGAAATATGTGATTAGCTACTATCAACACTGCTTAGATGGGAGGTAGATAGGGAAGAAAAGGGGAAAAAAAGAATTGTTTAATATATATTAGGTAGGTGCAAAAGTACTTGTGGTTTTTGCTGTTAAAAGTACTGACAAAGATACACATATATTTAATACAAAAAACAAATATATTAATTTCAAAATAAGGAAGAAATACCATAATATTACAATACTCATTTCTGCAGCTCGTCAATGGTTGCAGTTAGTATTTATAATTTCCTTCTTTTACTATGCAATCAATTTTCTGTTTATTTTGACAAGCACCATGACTGGTCACTTTTCCTTACCTAGTAGGTAAATCACACATTTATTGTTGAAGTGTCTGGGCCATTAGCAATAATGCCTGCAATGAACCGTGATTTTCCATTGACTTTTGTCATATGACAAGGGAGTACTAAGTGATGTTCCAGGTGATCTCTTGTACTCAATGCATACTCCTCATTACCCATATTGTGGTAGTAGTAGTCCAATTTCCCTTTGATATTTAGAATAATTAATTCACATGGTATAGTAACCTCTTACTGGCTTCTTGATTCACTGGCATGAGGAGTCAAAGTGGCCAGGTAGCTGTTTCAAGTTCCAGTTTAATAGAACCATTGCTACAGACCCTAGAGTTAGCATTGTACCATTGGGAACTAAGAGCTCTGGACCAACATAGCCCAATGTCTTGGGAGTCAGAAGCACAGATTTTGCTAGTTGAATCATGTATAGTGAGTTGAGAGGAACCACTTCCATTTCCACCTATGAGACATCCGGCTATGAGACATCCGGCTATGAGAGAAACAGTCATCCTAGCTATATTAGTTACTGATTTAGAGCATATAAAGCTTCCCTGAAGGATATCAGTTCATTCTTGTAAAATATTGGTACTCAACTGGTGGCATAACTGAGTCTTCCAAAGACCATCCTTTTGATGGGCAGCGTGGGAAGACTGGTGACTTCCATAAGCATGAGCCCATTTTTTTTTTTTTTTTTAATCAGAAGCGATGCAATATGGAATTCCATGAATAAGTGAATAAGGCATTCTGGAAGTTCATGTGTGTTAATTTTGGGGAGAAGCATCATGGACAAAGCAGATTCATGTCCAGAGCACCCTTTCCAGAGACAACAAAGTAGTGCCCTTCCAGTACTGAAGTAAGTGTTCCAGTGTAATTAGCCAAGCGCAAAGTGGAGATTTATCACCCTGGGAAATGCTTCTGCAAGGATTTATGGTAGAGATTTGACCTTAGGCATTCCTAGAGCTAACCAGTCTATTTAAGTCTGTTGCTCTGCCTCTGAAGCTGGGCTTAAGGTTCACAGGTCAGAGAGTCAGAAAGGAAAGATGCACTGCGGGAAACAAGGACAAAACAGAACCTGTGAAGATAATCTGGAACCCATGAGGACAAGGTGGAACCTACCTCCAGGTCTCCAACTTCAATAATGCAGTTGACTTTCTAGCCACCAAGGCCTTCCTTTTAGAAGTGGATGCCTTGCCCTAGATTCCGAGGAACCAAATAAGGAATATTAGTGGGATCTGAAGGAGTTGTACACCCAACACCAATAAGATGAACCAGCAGATCTCCACAGTATGTCTAAGTTGCAGTAACACTTGATCACACGGTAGTCTTCTAAGTTTAATATGGCTATTGCTTCACTGCCACCTTCTAAATGTTACCCAAATTTCCTTTGTAGCCAACCCTAATCCCAAACCATACACTGTAGTTCCAGCTTAGTTGAATTGATATAATATAAAACCACCACGGAGTGTGAAAATATATTAAATTGAAAAAGTGAATAAATGAATTAATAGATAGATGGATTTGTGAAATGACAGTCAAAGTTACTTCTTAGCTGTTTCTACCCATCTTATTTTAGACTTGGCTCAGATCAGTCTTTTAGTGGTCCAGTCCATATATCAATGCTTTTCTTCAAGATAAGAAAAGCAAGTGAGTTATGGTTTGGGAGTAAAGGGAGCTAATATTTTATAAGAGAAAGTGTTGTGAAAGTGGAAAACCAGGTTCTGGTTCCCCTATTGGCTAAGTGAACATGGAAAATTATTTGATTTCTCTTTAAATTTCATTATGAAAAAATAGTTTGGCTAAGTAATTTCTGTCTTACTCAGTTCTAATATTCTGTGATTTATTTTGGTTACTTTCAGAGTTAAAATCCCAGATGCACTGATTTCACATCAAACATTCTTGGTCAATTTTTTTTTCTGTGCTCCATTTATTCAGCTGACTAGAAAATAGAGGACGTTAACATTTCCAATACTACATGCCTGGTGTGCTACTAGGCCTGTTCACATCCCTTATATATCTAATTATAAGGAGAACACATTATCATGATATGACGATATAAAATGATATTCCCTTTACTCAAGTAAAATCAAACAAATTATAGGAAGAAGTAGAATGTTTATACACTTGAATTTTTGTGTAAACATAGGTAGATAATGAATACACTTAGACAAGACTATAATAGTTTAATATTTTGCATACATATTTTAATTTACGTTATATGAAATTATTAATATAGTATTCCTTGTTTCACTCTCAAAACATATATGATGACTTTTTCTTCAAACTTGTCTCATGCATCTTCAACATTATGTCTTTATCACTAGAATCACATTTTTAATCATATATCACAGTGTTAAAAAGTATGTCATCTGCAGCTCCATCTATGTTGTTTGAAAAGTAGAATTTTTTTGTGTATTTGTATATGATAATGTCATTGGAAATACTATGCTATCAAAAGTGCAGGAATCCACGGGTGTGTGTGTGTGTGTGTGTGTGTGTGTTTGTTGTTCTTTGCTTTTTAGCATTTAACTGGATAAATGTTACATCCACAATGCAGTCTCTGACTCTATTCTTATGTAAGGAAAGGGTACTTTGCTTTGTAAAGTGCTTTTTAAAAAGGTGAAGTTTCACTGTGGGGAGGTGTGTGCAAACCTACCCCAAAGTCCCAGGAATCTGACAGGCTGAAGAGAGAGGCTGACAAAACCAGTTTCCTTGGAAGAAATATTTAATAGGGACTTAGAAACAGAAGCCATGTCTGTGTCTTGGGCAGCAGCAAGTTGAGATGGTGGATTCCCACACCATTACCCCCAGAACTTGGGCTTATATATCACAGGGGAGAAGGGATGGTTCAGAAGTGAACTGTAGGACAATTGAAGCATGATGTCATAAAGGTTGTTTGACCTAAAGGCAGAATTTGTGGTAAGTACCTGCTCTTACACAAGGAAAATAGATAAACAGAAAATATTAGAAGCCTTCCCAGAACAGAAGTTAATCAGAAGCCAATAGAGTGGATTAGCTTTCAAGATGGAGTTGCTTTGACCTCCACAGGTAAACTTGTAAAGACAGTCAATAGTTGAATTTTTGAAACAACACTCCCAGAAATACTTTCTAATTTTTTTATGCCTTTTTTACCTCCTCCGTCTCCTTTTCTCCTCCTCCTGCTCCTCTTTTTTTCTTCTCCCCCCTTCTTGTAAATACCAAATTAACACTGATTGAGGTCATTTGAAGGTAATGTGCTTCCCTAAATAATACTTTCCCAAACCTCACAGGTCAAAATGCAGCAATTTAGAGACATTTGTATTATGGCAGACCCTATAAAAGATTGCAGATTTAAGTGTAAAAGATTTAAGATTATGGCAGACCCTATAAAAGATTGCAGATTTAAGTATAATTTACCTCTTAACCAGATAGATATTCAAAGTATTGGACTTTGTCTTGATCAAACCTTTTCAGGCAGGGATTATCATACCATTTTTAATATACAGGGAAACTGAGGCTGAGGAATTCCTTAATTGTTCAACATCTGTCTGATCTCCAAATCTTTATAGCACTACATTGATATGATAAAAAGATGATAAATATTAATTTCTTAGCCACATAGCTTCAATTTTCTCATTCCACCAATTAGCATTTTCGGTTGAGTTATGCTAATGGTAGTAACTTAAATTCTGCTGAATTTTGGTTCCTGTTGCTTAGTCTTTAGTGTAGTGTCCTTCCGGTATTTTAAGATTCTCAAGGTATGTTTGCAAAACTCTTTCTTCTTTCACTAAAATAAAAGGCACTCATGCAAGTAAATATACACAAACACACCAATAGCCCATGTTTAACTAGACATGTTTAAACTTCTGGTCATGATGAGTCAGACCTGCTCAGATGTATTTGTATTGACTATAAATGTATGTATATATTATACATTATTATTCACTTTTGAGTAGCTAAACTTAATATTCCTAAATATTTCATATCTGATAAGTTTATCTGATACTACAAATCTAACTTTATCTGTTAAACATGACTTTGTGTTTAACAATGACATGACTTTATTAACTATATAGGAAGTTATTATACTGATCTATATCATACTCAAGATGAACGATGAAATTTTACCTGAAAAAGAAAAATGCAAATTTTAGTCATGATGATTTCTATTAATATAAATTTACTTTCACATGTTTGTTTTTGAAAACCTCTCAATCTTGGTAAGTGCTATGTTGTCAATACAGACAGACTGTTCACCTCCAGGAATATTTACATCCCTGCCTTAAAACCCACTTTATTAGTGTTATGTATTAGTATTAGTGTTATGAGTTGAATTGTGCCCTCTCCCCCATATGCTGAAATCCTAGCCTCCAGTAACTCAGCATGTGACCTTATTTGGACATAGGGTCTTTGCAAAGGCAGTTGACCTAAAGTGAGGTCAGTAGAATGAATCCTAACCCAATATGACTGGTGTCCTTATGAAAAGAGGAAATTTAGACACAAAGACATGCATAGGAGGAAAGATGATGAGAAGGGGTACAATCAAGGGATACAAGGGATGATGAGAAGACAACAATCTATGAGCCAAGGAGAGAGCCTGGAATAGATCTTTTCCTCCGGTTTCAGAAAGAACCGACCCTGCTGACACCTTGATTTTGGAATTCTAGCCTCCAGAAATGGGAGAAAATCAATTGCAAACTCTAACCTGGTATTTTGTTATAACAGCCTTAGAAAACAATCACAAACACCTTTCTGAAATATTTGCTTATGTACATTCATGTAAATGGGCTTTTTCTTTGCTACAATGTAGGCTTTAATTTTAAGTATTGTAACTGCACCTTAAAGGATTTATGGAATTATTTTTGCTACAAATAAATATGTTTTTTCTATATACATGTATTCTGTCTATTGCACTGTTCTTAAATGCATTACTATTTAAAATGTTCTTTTATTGGATATTGTAAGAAGCTCTTTTAAAAAGTCAAGTAAAACTGGTGAGGCAGGCAACTTTAACAAGTTTATTTTATACTGTTCATGGGAAATACTTAGGATATTTTACTATTCCCGGCAGTATAAATGCCATATTTTAGTGGAGAAATTTTATACTTCAAAAGAAATCCCCTCTAACATTTTACAGAATGGGGTTAGGGGGAACTTGTTTTCAAGAAACTGCTATGAAAGGGACTGTATGAGTAAAAATTACAGAATTATTACTGCTGTGTTTATTAGTCATAGTCTTGATTCTTGTCAAGCATATTCTGTTGTCTATAGGTAATGCAGAAGAGCTTCGTATATGTAAGGGAGAAATTAAAGAAATTGTCAGTCACAAAGTAAAATAGTTTTGACCATTAATAGAAAACTGCACTTATGAAATCAATTGAACTTTCATAACTTTTCAGAGGTGAACTAGAAATATGTGACTCTTTTTAGACCATACCACTTCATCTTGCTAGATTTACTTTCCAATTAATTTGCAATTTGCATCACTGAAATTTAGATATTTAGGACATACGTGATGCTTTTTCTAAATATATACATTAAAACTGGAACTGTTTCCTTCATAGACATGCTGGAAAGTTTTGGGATTTGAACATGGAGAGTTTGGGGAATTTTTTCTTTTCCTGAAGAGATAGCACAATTTAAAAATAATAGAAAATATCATTGAAATGACCACCAAAAGAAATTTGTTAATTTTGTTTCTGAAAATTTACCTCCTTGTTCTTTTTTGTTTTCAATGTTTTTATTAATATCATGCCAAGGGATGACATTATGAGCCTTGCAGAATTGATTAGGACATGTTTGCCATACTTCAAATGAAAGCAGACCTGAAATCAGTGTAGCACTCAAGTATTTCCCAAGGTACAGGGTGACTGCTCCTGTTTAAGAAGTGAACAGTGTAAATGAGTTAATTCCAAGATTAAGGTCTCAGAGATATTTACCAAATATCTCAAAACTTTAAGATAATTCTTATTTTCTTATCTGCTTATTTGGAGGATTTTTCAATTTAGGAGGGAGAGGAAGAATTTAACTGACATGCTATCACACTGGGACTATAAAGGGTTGGACACATTCTAGTGATAACTAAAGGAATCATTTTATTGCTTTGTACGACATGCTTGTCACATATCTGCAGTATCTAAAACTGAGTCCTATATGAAAAAAGTGTTTCAGACCTTCCTTTGGTAAACACTATGACTGTAATTGTGAAAAGATGATAAAACATTAGATTATTTAGATGATTTCATTATCATATTACATTTACTTGAATTTCTCTAGATTAATAGAAAAAAAAGTACAAATCTAGTTAGGAAACAAAGATGTAGTTTCTAAGATACTGACACTTTTTTTTAACTTCATTTTTGTTAAAACAGTTCAATTTTAATTTTAGAGTATTTTTCTTTAAAAAGTATGATTTATTAAAAATGTATTTTCACATTTTGTAAGCCACCCATAGTGACTTCTATGATATATACAGACAGAAAATGCAGTAAAATAGTATTTAACGTGGCTTATTATGACTAGCTCTGTTGTTTTCTATATAAATAATATGCTCTTAAATAGATTCAATACAATATCAAAGGTCATAAAATGCATAAGGGTGTTACTTCTACTCTACCTTGAGGGAGATACAGTGTTTTACAGTTAACCTATTTGAGCCTGAATTTTATCAATACGAAGGAGCTGTTGTAAAGATTAAATGTCACAAATAGATAATTTTAGCTCAGAGACTGCCTGTAGTAAGAGAATAATAAATTATTCATTATAATTCAACAAATGTTTATACATTTGTAAATATAGTGCTAAAATTAAGATTCAAAAATACAAGTATAAATGTTAATAACAGTAACACTGTGCAGATTATTCTAAAGTACATAAGTTCATATTCATAGCCATTACTGTCCCAAGGGGACTTAAGCTTGCAGAAGATATTAACAAAAGTTCCCATAGATTGTACCATTCAACTCATGGGATTTATCCCTTAAACCAGTGGTGCACTCTGTAATCCTATCTTGGTGTTTGGTATCCATAAAATAATTATATAATAAAAATAGAAAAACTATTAGAAAACTCTTTCTAAAACAGATGATTACATTACATCCCGCCTGTGTTCCATTCATTTGAGATTTCACATTCATACAAACTGGAACAGCTACTTTCATTTGTCTCTATTCAGTTTAATCCTTTGTTTTGAGGACTACTTACAGATGGTGGTTACCAGGAACACTGATGACCAGAGATCAAATTAAGAGCACTAAGTCAGTTTATAAAGGCCAGTGAAAAGCAGGAAAATGGAAATTACTTTCAGATAGAGATTACTAATCTGTATCAGGTTTGATTGGGAGCCTAGTAACAAAGGGTTTTGTGTCTTATTACTCATCATTTGAGTCACTTGTTCTACTTGTTCTTTAACTCGTGTTATTTTACAGACTGCTTTTGTAATGTTTTCACTTAAGTCTAGGAAATAGTGATCTTCATTTAAACCTTTAACTTTTTTTGTTGTTCTTTTTCTTTTTAGGGATGCAGATCTGTTCTTGTTAGACACAAGAAAGGCCCAAGCTTTAGATGTGGGTTGGCTTGTCTTTGATATCACTGTGACCAGCAATCATTGGGTGATTAATCCACAGAACAATTTGGGCTTACAGCTCTGTGCAGAAACAGGGGATGGTAAGCACTGAATTTTATATATTTTTTGTGAAGCTTGTTTGACACATTGAGTGTTATTGTTTTTTATGTGATGTAACCAATATATGTTTTATATTTATGATGTCCAAGACAGCACATTCCATAGCGTAGTGCAAAACTATATTAGTTAATTAATCAATTTAGGACACATTCATCCAGTACATTTATTGTCAGACTCTGGGGTGGGAGGTAAAGAAGATGTAGGTACTGCTACTGCTCTCCAGGGATTTTTAGTCTAGTGTTGAAGACCTGTATATGTAAGTTAAGTAGCACTACTCTAATACAACAATACCAAAAGAAAGATATATATAAAGTGATATCGATCTTTATCTTGATTGTAGTGGTGGTTACACAACTATGTAATTTGTAAAAATTTATAGAACTGTACATCAAATAAGAATAAATATTACTATATGCAAATTGTGTCTTAAAGCTTGACTAAAACAAGGATAAACATGTATCAAAAGAGACACTAGGGAAGTAAAGGAGCTACCAATAATACGAAGTGGGAGATGGGGATGGAATGAGTCACAAAAAACTGCAGAAAAATAATACCAAGTTAGTTCCTTACCTATTGCAATGTTTGATCAAAGACTACTGCTCCAGAATTACCTGTGGAAGGGTCTGTAGGAAATCTTCACTTTTGAGAAGGTCCAGAAGTAATTCTTATGCTCACAAGTGTTTATTGGGCACCTACTATATGCTGTGCACTTGTCGAGATTCTGGAGATATAAAAGTGAGCCAATGCAGATGGCTTTATGAGACTTGCATTTGAGTGATGTACGAGTTAGTAATAACACAATAGTATTACTGAATGCATATCACAGCACACTGAGGAGTTCAATGGATCTGTGAACATAGGATGGTGACTAGATTTGAGCTATAATCTGAAATACAAAGATATGATTGGGGAAGAAGTGGGGGGGCAGGCAATTCAGACACATGGAACAGAATTTGCAGACTGTGGCGATGGTGACACTGGCATATTTGCTCAGAAGACTCAGAAAGCCTAGGCCAATATATTCAGAACTTTGTTGCCCTTTGATCACGCAAAGTTCAAACACTCTAAACCCAAATCTAGCCTTGCAGGTCATTTAAAATTATAGTTGTCATGATAGGAGGATAATACATAATTTAATGGTGTCCTATCTTTAAATACTTAATGTTTAATTTTAAATATTTATAAAAAACATCATGGAGATCTACATTGAGCAGTTATTCTCAACCGCAAAAATGTTATCAACAGGGACAGGGAGGATAATTTTTAAAAAGATCATTAATAAGAGAACGTATCGTATTTAAAGTTCACTGCTTCCAGTTGTCACAGAATCAGGCAAGAAAAACATTAGGCTTACAGTCTGCCTCCCTCATTTTTCCTTGCTGTGTTACACAAAAGCCTTGTTTAATAAACCATGGAGGTAAGTAAAAGTTGTGCCTGTCTTGGACCTTTTTCAAGTAGATTTGTTGCTATAAATACTGAAGACTTCATTATGGCGTTGTTTTACCTGCAGCCAGTTTCACACCTATGGGTAATACCATGGCCGATGCTGTGATTGCAAAGATTATGTATATGGAATGAAGTTCATACACAAATGGAATATATTAAAGGGTTAGTCTAGTGAATGTGTTATGGGTCTCAAATCTTGATCTAGAAAAAGAAAGTTCTTACTGAAAGTGTCATAGGCAAAGTTTCAGACCTTTCCTCTGCTGTCAAATACAGATTTTTCCATAGCTTTTAATTACAATGGCTGAATTTTCATAAACAATTCAAATATTCTGGATTATAGGTTAGAGTCAAATTATGGCTTTAAGATTATCATTAAAGGATCCTCAGAGTTCAAGCATTATAAATGTAGACTGAGTAAGGCATAAATTTAAATAATCTTCTAAGGATTCTTAGTGTTAAGCTACTGTACATTTTTGGTCAGAAATATGACTGGGAAATTGGCAGTGGGGAGGTAAGCCATCGTTCCTTCCCTGGTATGTGGCCCTAACAAGAAAAATGAAATTAGTGATATGTGCTTCTCCCACTCTCCTCTTTGGAGATATGCTTGAAATATCTAACTAAACAAATCAAGAAATCTATGAAATATGATCAGCCTGTTTCCTTTTAATTTCCATCTTCCCTCATGCCCCATATGGATTTTCTAAAGTTTCTCTTTTTTATTTTTTTTTGTTACCCCCACTCTTACATTGTATTGGTTCTCTCTTTTACTATTTCCATTATTTAATGTTGTTTTCAGTTTATCTTTTTCTCTTTGAGAACTAGTCTGTATTTTGACTTTCCCTTTCTCTCTGATTAATTTTCTCTTATATTGCACGGGTAATTTGACTTTAAATTACTAGTGTGTTAGTTTTTAGCCTAGAGTAAACTAATGTTTTACTCCTTTAAAAGGTTTCCAAATTCTATGTTTAAGAGTTAGGTTTGAGATATACAGCCTTTTGTTGTTGCTTTTCTTTATCTCTCTGATATTGTCTAACTTGAAGAATTTTCAGATGGTTAAACATGCTAGGCTAGCTGGCTTTTTGCTTTTAGGCAATACTTAACACAGATTTTAACCAGAAGTGGAGCAGATAGGGCCTTGGGAAAGTAACTGATTCTCCTGGCACCTTAGATTTATTAACTGCAACCTCATGGAGAATATACATGTGACATTTCTTTGTAAATATGAATAACCAGATGCTTCAGCTTATTACAGCTTCACTCATTACCATGGCTGGTGTTCTCAATGTTACGTTGCTTCAGAGCAGACAGACCATCTTTTATTTTCAATAATATATTCCGAATGTTTTCTTCTAAGCAAAAGGAGTTGAAAATCATGAAAGGATGATACTCAGGATAGTCTCTTTCAAATTCATTTGTAAACTGTTATTCATTTATCCATTTGTCCAACATACAATTATTGAGTGTCTGTGCATGCAAGGCAGCAGGTTACAAATCATATCACCTAAGAGACAGATATAGGTAGCTAATTTTAGAAAGAACAAAGTGCCCTAATACTGAAAAACAGTGATACAACAAAGACACCAAGGAAAAGCAGAACATACATGGCTAAAGACACCTGGGATGGAGCCAAAGGAGCTATGGTAGAGGTGGCCTTGAAACTGGGTCAGCAGTTAGGATCCTAAGAAATACAGATGAAGAGGAAGGGAAGTCATGGAAGTATGGGAAGCGATGGTGAGGACAGGATAATTCATTCCTGGATGAAGAAACAGTAAGTAGATGCACACCATGTCAAAATGGCATGGAATATTCTGGAAAAATTTAACAGTCCAGGATTGGCTAGAACAACTTTCATGTATAAAATGTAATTGCAGATGCTATTAGGCAAGTAATCTGTAAACAAATCATGTAAGGAGTATGAAATCTAAATTAAATGTAATATCCTCTTGTAGCTTGATCGTGAGCCATAAAAAAGAACTAAACTTATTACTTTAATCAATCACAGTAACACCACCGTGATTACAGGTTTGAATGAATGTCAGTTTCATGAGGTCATGGGACATGTATCACTCATTCGCACTTGTACTCTCAGTGCGTGGCACAAGAGTGGCAGGTCGTATGTATTCAAGATGTCTTGAATGGTAATTGTGTGAGTTCGTAATTAAAAGGCTCTTGTAGTTCATTTGCCACTGAATATGTTCCTTTTAAGAAAACATTCCAAACTGAGTTTTGGATTATTAGTAACTAAACTAGTTTAATGCAACATAGGAGCAGAATTTTGTAGAGCAAACCACAGTACAGAAGTTAAATAGTTTAAATCATAAGGAAAGGAAAGTCAGTGATGTGTATTATTAAATTTTGTTTAGCCTGCCCCTGTGAAAAAAAATACCAAAAAGGTCTAAATATATTTTGGGAATCAAAAGGCTGCTGAAACCAAAAGTAGCATTTTGATTCCTCAGAGAGCCTGTGGAAATTATGTCAGTTTATGAAATACTCTTTTTAGAAATCTGACAAATGAACTGCAATGGATTTGGCAAGAGCGTTCAAGTATATTTTATTATTTTTTCATGCTGATAATTATCAGAGCTCCATATGTTTGTTTCAGCAAAATAATACAAACATACGAGTAAGCAAATGAAAAAAATATATTGCTGCTTCTTAATGGCAAAATTTAGAGATTCCAGACAAGATGTTATATCCGGTTTTACAAAATTGGTTTTAAAGTTCTCAAGCACTTTCTCATGGTGGTTAATAAACCTCTATGATAAAATAAATTCTATTTTTGTTTTTAATAGCAAATGAATAGACTTAAATCTGTCCTAAATTATTGTAAGATTTCCAGTTCTCTACATTATAATGATACATTAATTAACTGACATACTAGGTCTTTATTGACATTGCTAATAAATCTACAGTAATGATTTTTCCTACACACATATGCACATAGTTTATTACACAGATAGCAATTTAGTCTAACTTTAAAGACTCGAGTTTTCCCCCCAAACACTATAATTTTCCATTGTTTGATGCTTTATATAGTTTAAGCCTTCCAAGTAGATTAATTCTTTTTTTCAAACTTGGGTTTATAGAATAATTTAGAGATGGAAAAACAAAGATAGTATTTTTGGGTTCATTAGAATGTCTTTTAAAAAGCCCTATGTTTTCAGACATTTTCAGTTTGGCAATACTCGGAATGAATTTTGCCAGTGACTTTTTTTCTTTCTATTCAAACTTGCTTATATATCAAGAAAAATTCAATCCATATGTTTCTGATTCATTTGTATTCAAGTCATCAAAATGTTGTTTTGTCAGAGAGTTGTTTAATGTCCAAGAAACATTATAAGGTTATTTTTTAGAAGTAGGACTCTAAAAGCCATTTTGAAAACAAAGTCATAGCGTAATTTTCAACCACATCAAGGTAAAACTTTAGGTTTAAAGTCAGAAAGTTTAAAGTTTCACTAAATTCTGTACCCAAATCAAGAAAAAAAGATTTCAGAGATATTAAACTGTCATATTATAACTGATACTTAAATGTAAAATAAAGAAACTTACTGCTTACAGTAACTTAGAATTTAAAGTTTTGATATTTAATTTAAATGAGGATAAATGAACAGATAGCTACATTCTGGAAATAAACATTTTAAAAAGAAATCATTAGGAAAACTAGATTAAAATCTGGGCTCTGACAAAATATTTACCATTTTAGCTATTGCATCAATAAAATGAGTGTGATAGTAATTACCTTACAAGGAATGTGAAGTTGTATTAGATGATAGTAGCTGGCACGTGATAGGGCACAAATAAAGGTCTGTATGATAAATTGGACTAGAGATTGTACAGACTTTTCACTTACATTAGCTCTGGTTATCACTCCTTTAACTTGGGACTAGTTCTTTTATTGCGGAGGTTTTACAGATGATTTAAATAAATTTTAGATAAATTCACAAGTGATAGTCCACAGGAAAAAGGTCAGATTGATATATATTCTGAAACTTTGAGTTGACAGCAGAGTATATAGGCAGTAATGTTATTAAGCTCATGTTTAATAATATTGGTTGATAAAGTAATTACTGGTAAGAAACTTTTAACCTGTTTCAATCTAGGGTATGAAGTCAATAGAAATGAACACTCAGACATATGTATCATGATCAATTGATGCTTATATTAGTTGGCATCAACCAATGATTGATGCTTATATTCATAGACATCACAGAATATTAAATTATTAGTACTTAATATGGTAGTTTTTTGAGACCCATTTTGTTCTTAGAAAAATAACATATTTTTGGAGATTACTAATTTCATCATTGTAAATAAGGGAAACAAGCTTTTTGTAACCTAATAGGATTATATATGGGGCTAATTTATTAAAGGCTAGCCAACATTAGCATAAAAAACTCCTGTTTAAAAATGCCTCAGGACAAATTACTAGTATTTGAGTTAGTAAACCTATTAGTAAGCATTAAACACTAGAATGGATTCTAACAAAGATAATTGAATTTATAAGCAGGATTTTAATGTTCGTAGAACACAAGATCAAATAAATATCAGTAGTCTTTGATAAAGAGTAGAGTCCAATGGTCCCTAATACCTGTTGTGCTGATGTTTATAGCAAACCACATAAACTCTCCACCATATAAATGGTATTTCCCAGAAAATGATCGGAAAGCTGAGATTTGAGATTTTGAGATTTAGACTTTAGAAAATCAGAGATTTTCTAAAAGTACCAACAGTTTAATCCTCTTTCATTTTCGCCAATATTATTCTGCAAACTTCAAATGAAGTATTTTGTTATCAGGGCAATTAACTTGAAAGTGGGTAATTTTACATTTCATTATGCAGGATGTTGCTGTGTTCTCTCCTTTTCAACCTGTGATAATTTTGGTTGTAGTTGTTCATTCCCAGTAATTGACAACTGTTAGAGCTATGTTAACAAAGAACAGGATTCATCTTTTTCTACAACCTTGGGTTGTTTTTCATTCCTACCTGCATAGTAATTTAACATACTGATAACATTTCTTTTCCAAGTTAAAATATCCAGTAATATCTCCTAAATGTATTCTGTTAAAATAAGTTTTTCCAAAATTGCCACGTCTTTTGAATTGCAGTATATTCCTAATTAGAAACATATATTCCAGTATCTAAAGTCCACATGTGATTATATATTAAACAAAGGTATAATTTGCAACTGAATATTCTTTTATGTTTATAAAATTTAAGTGTATTTGTGTGAGAAATGCAGAGTTCTTAATATAATATCTACTTAAATTTAATAAGTCCTAGAATCTGCTATTTTTAAGTGGAAGTATCTGGCCAAGTTTGTTGTGTTATTCTTCGTATCCCTAAGAGAGTTGTTTTTACCTCAGGGAAAGAACTCAAAATTAAGCCTCTGTGTTGTCAGAGGTTTAATTTATCTGTGTCAAAGGTTAGATGATCTATATGGCTGGGTAATCTGAATATCAGCTGACAGTGCTAATAAGTAGCAGAAGAAATTCCGAGATCAAGGGTGATATTTTTCTTTTTCTCCTGCTGTTTTGACTACAGTTTCTCATTATTATTTATCTAAGTTCAAAAAGTTGAATTATGTCCACTTATCTGAGGATCTTTTAAACATTCTAAGATTTGATAATATTTCCTTCTCTTATCTGAATCTTATCTTTTGAAGTAATTAAGTCATTTTTGTTCATAAAACCATATGGCTCCCCTTTTGCTGAATTTATGGTGATGACAATTGGTTTTAAATAAATAAATGAGAGTATCTATATCCAAGAAACTGAAAGAATCACATATCTTGCTAGAGGTTCTGAAAGGAAAAAAGAACATATACACTTATGATTTGCTCTAGATAAATATTGTTATAAATAAGTAGTTCTTTGTGTATTGTCTAATGTTTAAGGATAATTAGATATTGACTTCTGGATTAATATTTTAGAATAAATTAGGAGGACAGCAGAAGAATAGTTATCTTCCAGTACCTGAAGAAATAAAATTAATAAATAAAATTTAACTTTTACTCTACAGTCCACAAGTTAAATCAATGTGCATAAAAGGCAAACTGAGGGCTCTTTACAAAAGACAAAAAACCCTGAATAATGGAAGCCAATGGCCATAGAATTGTTCGTTCCGTGAGGAATAAGCTCTATGTGACTTGAAGAATTCACTATTTAGTTGACTTCTTGTCTAGGAATTATACTGCATAATATACATTTTTAGGTAATTTCTACAGTCACTTACAACCTTGCTGCATCATATAATGGTAAACCAATTGTAATCTTTAAGCATATATTTATACTTTAAGCATTATATTCATGTATATACAAATACTATATGTAGAGAGGGTACAGTGAATGGAAATGCATTGTCTTAGAGGAGGCTGTTATTAAATAATTATATTCAAACCCCAACTTAAGATATTGTATAAAACCAGTGATGGAGAAACTGGTAAAGAGATGCGAGAAAGCTAGGCGTGTTTTTCTGTGCGCATGCGTGTGTGTGTAGACATGGAATACCCAGGCATATACACAATCTCAAGTAATTGTGTTAGGGATCAAATATAAATTCATAGTTGAAAATCCATAATTATTAAAATTTCTAGATAGTTCTTCTTACAGCATTTAGCAGGATTGTGTTTTCTTTTTAAGTGCCATACTAAATGTTTTAGTATCATAGCAAAACATAGAACTCAATCTAAAGTTTTCCATAACATTTTAGAGTGGCTTCTACTTCTATCAGATTTTTTCATGAAATTTCGAAAACATCAAAACATAAATTATCTATGGCCATGTGTTACTTTCTGAAAATCTTTTTTTTTTTTTATAAGAAATCAAGCCTTGGAGAAATATTTAAAAGATGTGGCTAAGAGAAACAACTATGTTGATCATTTTAATCTGAATGTTTAGCAAAAGTGTCCATTGAGAATTCCTGTACATTTATGGTAAAAATGACTAGATTCCTACTGAAAATAAATATGACATAGATATCCCTTGGGGTTTGAAATCAGTATTTGTTAATTTTCCAAACCCATGTAAGCTGTGACCCATGGGTTTCCTAACTCGCGTAATGTCTTAAAGCACATTGGAGAACATAAATCTTCCCTGTATGCTTTAGTTTTTTGTCATTTGCCCACTGCATACAAATGAGCAAAATCTTTACTGTGTCTTTCATGGCAGGAGAAACTGAACGTAAATAATGGATCACTGTTAAATTTCTACTTGGTTCAACCAAATATGTCATTAATTCTCTTATTAGCCGTATAGCATTTTCACAAAATATACTCCATGTATTTCAAACTCATTCTTCTTATCAGCTTATTTTCTGTCTACACAGATATCCTCTTTTTTATACGCTGATTTCAGCAATACCTTTTGCCAATATCAATTTGTTCTTTTATGCTAATATTTAGTATTTTTGAATTCTACATGGTTAATCCAGGTTTAACTGGCTAGGTATATCTGTAATTCATTTTCAGTAAGAATTTAAACCATGCATTTCCTGTGATGGACAACTGAAATCAAATAAATAACATTAGTGGAAACTAACATTGCTGAGAGCTTACTCAGTGTTAAGCATTTTGCTAAGCTCTTTAAGTGAAATATCTACTTCTTCTTAACCCATTTTGTACATGAGTAAATGTAGCTTAAGAATAAATCTAAAAATGATTTGATTTCAGGGCCAGCCTCTTACAAGTTATGTTATTCTTTTATAAATTCTGAACTGAAAAATAATTGTATTGCTATAATTTCCAAATAAAACAATGTCATTAAAAATGATTATTATGGGACAGAATTGAATTTTATGCTGTATCTGTTGGGAATTATTTTTGATTTTTTATATTTTCTCTCTGGAGTTTAACTGTGATGTGGCCGACAATATGTAACAGTAATTCTGTCATATTTTTTATTTTCTAAATCAATCTCTTCAATTTTTTTGTCTCTTTATGTAATTATAGTTAATTTCATAAATTAATAAATCGGAAAGGAGAAAAAGAAACTTTTCTTCTGCCGATGATTCACTTCAACATGTAATTTAGTCAAATTTAATCTCTTTATTTAGAACTTGATAATGAACCCTCTGTTCTTAATTTAGTCTTGTATGATGATTCATAGGCAGAAAATAATTTTTCTTTTTAAATAGATACTGATTATAGAATATATTTAATAATAAATTGAAAGACTAAATTTTGCTGTTTAATCATGTCCATTATATAAACAATATTTTAAAACTAGTCTTTTTTTCTCTTGAAGACTTGCATCTCTTTATTATGTCCTCTTAGGATAATAACATAGTAGTAAACATTTTAAAAAGAATAATATGTGAAACATTTGGCATAGTCTAGTTAGTTCTCTTCTTCAAGTCCCAAAGAAGGTAACATTTGTAAATTGAGACTTGCAGGTTTGATCATACTTAAGAATATCTTAACATAATTGGCAGATCACAATAACTTAATTCAGAAGTGTTAGCTTTTAGTTTAGTTTATATATATTTGAATGAGAGCCACATGGTTAACATAGTTTGCTTATCCAAAGTTTAGCATCACAACTAAAAAACATATATGAAACAAGGTTTTAAAATTATTGACTTAAAGTAAGTAGTGACAAACAGGGAGTTAGTTGTGGTTCATTATCTGGCAAAATATATATTTTACTAATTTTTAAGATTTATTTTAATGAAAAGGGGTTCAGAAGTGCTTGGCTATGTCTGTATTTCTGTTTTTGATTTTTCCCTAATTCAGAACAGTAACTATGGAGTACCAGTCTTACCAAACAAATGCCAAAGTCAGAAACATGTTTCAGTTTTTGTTGTTTGTTACATTTTCTCTTCTAGACTATGTAGCTAAACTAATCATCTGTGGGGTATGTTCATGTTAATATCAATTTAGGGTCCTGAAAAATATAAAATAGTACTTATTGTCATCATACACTGGAGCTGACCCTTTCTCTTCTTTTCTTTCTACTTAAGTTTTACTTATTGTTGACACATCTCTCTCAAAGATATATTGCAAAACTAACAGTAGTGCTGGTATTTGTATCCTGAGCAGAGAGCACAAGTGGGAAGAAGAGAGAATCTTTAATCATTATAAGGCATGAGCAACCACTGTGGCTCTATGCTGCTGAGAGTTAAAGATTGGCATGCCGGTAATAAGATTATAAGAGAGAGAGGAAGACCAAAAAACAAAAAACAAAGGCATCTAACCATCAAATCCAGTAGCATATGTTGGAAGTGGCAATCAAAATTTGGATTAGACTAAGAATACTTTGATAATTAAATTATATATCGCCACTCCTTGAAAATGTATGCTAATGTCTCTTTTTGGGGCATGTAATTGAATCTAATCATATTGTGACAGTAATTGAATCTAAGTTTCAGTTAGAGTAGAATAGCAACTGGGGAAGCCACCTGCCTTCTTATGGCTGGTAAGAAGTACCGAGTCTTCGTCTTCCTACTTACTTACTAACGAAAGTCTGATCCTGAACTTAACAAAAGCAGCAGCTATAACATTGTTCTGGAAAACTATGATATGTATGCCACTGACAGGCTGTTTTTCCTCCATTCTTCTCAAGGTGAAAATACACAGAAACCCAAGATGAAAGTATCCACCAGTCTCTAAAAAGTGAACTACCATGTACTTAAAGGGAAAAGCACACTACTTTAGTAGTGTGACAAGGCCGAGTTAAAAATCTAACTCTTTTTTGAGTCTTATTTTAAGAGTATAACAGTTGCTTTGCTGTGAGGAGTAAATAAGATGTATACAGATCAACTGGTAAAATACTTGTCTTCAATAAATGGCAGCTGTTGCTTCTCTCTTAATTTCAGAAATGTTGAATTGGCTTTTTCAATTCCCAATGTCCCTGATTCTTTGAGACATGCTTCTTATTACTCTCAGGTACCAGTTATGTTTATATGCAGAAGTGTTCTTCACATTATTTTTCTCTGAAGTAACACAACTGATAGAAATATGAAAGTTCTACTTATGCTATGAGGTCAGGTGACACTGCTGACCTAGATTGAGCACAAGGAAAACACTCTTGGAAACCAGCTATTATTTTGCATGCAAATGGTTCAGTATGCTTTTGCTGTGGGGGCCAGCAAGGAATCACGGTGGTGTGAGATTTCACCTTGTAACTGGTCCCTTATGTGGGGCAGGCTAGATGGCATTCTGGCTGTAGCCAGATACATGAAAAAATAGTGAAGAAAAATTCTGCTTCTTTTTACTCAGAAAAATGCTTTATGATCAGCCTTCATATGTGAAGAAAATAAGTCCCAAATACTAAAACTCCACATTTTTAAATTTATTATTTATAATTGAAACAATAATTGCACTTTTTTATGTGGTACAATGTGGTGTTTCAAAACATGAGTACAAAGTATAATGATCAAATCAAAGTGATTATCACATCCATCATTTTAAACATTTATTATTTCTTTGTTGTAGCAGCATTCAAAATGTGTTCCTGCAGAAGTAGTTACTATGGCATATTACATTAGGTATCTCAGTATCAGTTCTCTACTGCATATTTTAGAAAATATATTTTACTTTTTTTTCACTTTCTTTTTTCTGGGGTACAGAATAATTTATTTTTCTTCTATTTTGCTGGTACTAGACTGATCCCAAAGATCCTGGAAGTAGCCTGTGATCATTTGATAGGTTCATGTACAAGTCAAAAGGGAAGGTCAAATATTTAACAAATATGATTTTCTATATGATACGTCAAGGTGGGAGAATCACCTGTGGTCAGGAGTTCGAGACCAGCCTGGCCAACATGGTGAAACCCTGTCTCTACTAAAAAAAATAGAAAAACTTCACCAGGCATGGTGGCACATGCCTCTTGTCCTAGCACTTGGGAGACTGAAGGAGGAGAATCACTTGCACCTGGGAGACTGAAGTTGCAGTGAGCCAAAATCACATCACTACACTCCAGGCTGGGCGACAGAATAAGACTCCATCTCAAAAAAAAAAAAAAAAAAAAAAAAAACATTGGAATAATATAGTAGCTGTAGCTGGTAAAAGAGTATCTCCTTTAGATACTCATAAGTTTCCCAAGTAACTACTCTAAGTTTCAAAGACCTCTTTAATCACTATAGGTAAAATGAAGAATACTAAAATTTCACTGCTGTGAAACAAACTAAAATGTGTTTGACATCTAAAAGCTTTTTGTCATTCATGTTGTAACAAAGAGTTTTTAAAGTTTTTGGTTGATTTCTGCTGAAATTCTGCTTCATTATAGTCTTATTAAAATCCCCCAGGCTTCTGAAGGAAAAGAATCTTTCATTTAAGATATGTACATTTTTTATTTTAAAAAGTCACATAATAACTGGAGAACAAAACAAAAAATAATTCACTGTTCTCATGGTTTTGTGAAAAGAATGTTTCTGCTGTCTTAAAATAAATGAGGGCTATAAGACCAACTGCTAACCAATCTTTTTGGGGCATGTGACAGATGATGTCTGTAAAGTTCATAGGACCTCAGGGGAAAGGTGCTATATATAAAGACAAGAGCTATTAAAAAGTAAGTGCTTTTGTGGAGGTAAACTACAGTTCCTAGCGTGAGATTCATATTTCCAGCGGCTGAAAATAGGGACCAAGTAAAACACATTTGTTGGGCTTGTCATGCCCGAGACAGTAAGCCCCTCATTTCAGAGTGATGTCCCATGGAAGGAAACTAATCATTTTCCATCACCTCAGTCCTGCCCTCCATGCAATAAAACATTTCAGCATACTGGACAGCTTCCACAACTGGGCACAGATCTCTGGCCATGCTGCTTTATGGTTCTCGGCTTCTTTGTCCTCAGGCCCTACTTTCTGGAGCCTCATGAGCTTGGGTTCTCAAGGGTTCGTGTTTCTCCCCCTGCATGACTTTAGTTACCATGCCAGTGTTTCTGACCAAATATCCTGTTTCTTTTCTAAGCCCCATCACTTTATCAAACTGTGGGGCATGACAGTATCTTCTGCAAAATTGTTAGAATGTCAACACTTTAAAAAATCTCTATCTCCTTTAAACTTCTTTATCCCTAACACACCCCGATCATATAGAAAAATGGATTTCTTCTACTGTTATATGTTACCAGGAGTTGTAACCACATTTTTTTTTTTTTTGAGACGGAGTCTCGCTCTGTTGCCCAGGCTGGAGTGCAGTGGCACGATATCTCAGCTCACTGCAAGCTCTGCCTCCTGGGTTCAGACCATTCTCCTGCCTCAGCCTCCCAAGTAGCTGGGACTACAGGTGCCCGCCACCATGCCGGGCTAATTTTGTTTTTTTAGTAGAGACGGGGTTTCACCATGTTAGGCAGAATGGTCTCGATCTCCTGACCTCGTGATCGGCCTGCCTCAGCCTCCCAAAGTGCTGGGATTACAGGCGTAATCCACCATGCCTGGCCGTAACCACATTTCTTACCCACAGAAAACTCTCAACTCTTAGTTCATATCAGTGTGTCAGGGTACTGCTACCAATAGCCCTTCCTGGATTTTATTTTTCCAGCATGTCTTTTTTTCCCCCCTTTACTTATGAGCCACAGAATCCTATGCTTGTTTGTACATATTATTACATTTGTCCCTTCCTTTGATTTTCACACATTACCAATAATATATAATTATCAATATATAATATTGGCAAAGTGGCTTTTTTTTAAAGATTACTCTTTTAAATGTCAGGAAAAAGAAGAGATGAGAAAAGTCCCGCAAAGGTATTGTACACCAAACAATATTCCTGGGTTAAACAGAACCCCAGAATTACTGTGAAAAATCACTCAAAAATCTTATCCTGTTCTCTACAAGGAAAATTTTAATACTTAAAAAAGTTTAAAATCCCAACTTCTTCTCATTTTTGTTTGAATTTATAAAGCAATGTAAACCATTTGAAACCATTTGAAAAACAAGAATGTAATAAGGAGGAAGGCTGAATTTCCATTTGTGATACTTCAAGTCTATGTACTTAAGTCTGGCAACAGGTCTGCGCTTTTACAATGAAACTAAAAAAGACGCAAAATTTTCATCAAAGTATAACAAAATTGAAATTTGTAGCTAGATTACAATATACTTAAGATTATAGAAAATTTAAGTACATATTGAATTTAAGTAGACAAATTCTATCTTCCCCATGTTCCTTAAAATCTGATATAAAAATGATCTATTCTGTATTCTGGGTGGTGAATTCTATACTTTTTAAATGATCAGTTTGTAAAAAGGGTACAATTCGAGTATAATGTAGAGTCATAGAATCCATAATTTCACAGTACCAGAATCAAATTTAATCACAGGTTGAAAATAAGTGAAGATCAGATAGATGTGTGGATGTGAGACAATGCACTGATTTGACTACTGCTAAGGAGTCCATAATGGATACTGCAAGAGTCTTTTTGAAATGAAGGAAAGATAATTTGTGCACCAGTTCCATCACAGGTGTTTTGGGTTAAGCAGTCAATTACTGTGGGTTTAGAGGAGAAAAAAGCAAACTGGAATGTATGCTAACATCTCAAAATGATATCAACGTTTAGACTCTGATAAATCCTCAAATGAATGTTTTTCAAACTGTGTATCCTAGAGGGAAACTCAATGATCATATTTGGAACCACTTATCCTTATAACATCAACATGTGTCTGAAGAGCTGTTTAATGTCAGAATCTCCTTTAATAACTGTGTTTAAAGAAATAAACATTTTGAAAGTCACATTTTCCAAAAGGAGTGGTCTGAAATACAAAACCAGTGAGTTTGGGATAGAGCTTTGGTTTGCCAACCTACCTTCCCTGTGACTATAAATGTGAAATAGTTTCAGTTGTGTTCTTAGGCAAATGTGACCACAATAGCCTGACCTCAGTACTTATATGAAGTCATTTGGGTTAGAGTAGCAGATCTAGAAGGACTGAATCTCCAGCCTCAATTATGGCAAAATTTAGTAGTTCAGAACTCCAGCCTCATCTACATCCTTTTTGATCTCTGTATGAATATAATAATAATTTCTTAGAAGATATAAGTCCAGTCCTATGTTTGTTCACTGAGTTAATAAAACTGTAAAATAATATGCCCACATATTTGCTGCTTAAATTGTTTCACACTGAGATTTCTGTACAATAATTTTGAGGAGAAAATAAGATGAACAAGGTATAAATAGTTCTTAAACTTTCCATGAGCAAAGATTTAATTTTTTTTGTTTTGTTTTGTTTTTTGTTTGTTTTGTTTTTGTAAATCAAAAAAGACGGTATCTATGCCAATAACAAACTCTGGATGCCTACAATTATAGTCATTACCACTTTCATTTCATAATCCAAGTATTATATGACACCCAAACCTGAAATAATTGGGAATAAACAATGTTTCTTTGTGTGTAACTGCCACCAGCAAGATGACTGAAATGTTGGCACATCCTTCAAGAGCCTTTCCAGTCTCCTCTCTGCTGTCTCTTCTTCCCTCCCATTTGTGTGTTTAAGCTTGAAAAGCTCTCAGCAACCAAGCTTTTTACCTCCTATTACCACCCCATCCATTTGGCAGATCACATCCCTACCCTCTTTCCAGTGTCCACATCAAGGCGTGGATATCACACAAGGGAATTTTTCTCTTGCAATTGGAGCCACTTTATCCCATCACTGGCATTTTCTCTTGCTTTGGTATAGTTATTGATGCACATTGGAACTCCCAGTGTTGTCAGATTGCTGCTCCACTCAGCTTTGAGCTGGTACTACTTTCCGAAGTCAAAGCTGATGACTAATATGGAAGATCGTTTTGGAGCTCATTCTGTTGCTGCCATCCTAACCCAATGTGGAACTGCTCAGAAGCCATTCTTCTTATATAGAGAGAATCTTTGTTCACCACTTGTGTCACAGTCTGTTAATGAAGTTCCAAAGTAGTGCTACCTTGTCTTCCCAGTATTTTAGAGACTTTGGGTACAAAGGATGTATTAGATTTTCTTTGATTCCCTTTCTTTCTAGGAGTTACACATGCATCTGTTGGAGCTGTGCCGGAAGTAACTCTGAGATACAGACTTAAAAAAATCACTGTGGCTCATCTTTTTCTTAAGATGACTTCTTGCCCACGAAATTGCTCAATATTCTTTAAATATATGCTTGGTGAATCAAATCTATCACTGTTCTAGCTATGCCTGAATGTGTCTGAATCCTAAGGTGACTAAGCTTGGGCTCAAGCTGGTATCCTTACCATCCTTTATTTTAATGTTCTTTTTGTTACCTCCCCCCCATTTTCATTTCCACTGTATATTCAATGCTTAATCTTTATGTATATTTTTAAAGTAGAAACTACTCTAAAACAAGAATCAGCTTTGAAAATTAAATCCATGGTGATACACACACGTAAAGGTAATGTGTTTCTAAATCAAAATGCTTTAGGTAGGCTTCTTCAGTTATATATTTGCAATATCTAAAGCATACCGTATGTTTAATCATACCATTTTAAAAGTTCAAATAAAGTTTTATAAAGAATTTACTATTTTTTAATACATGCAGTGTAGTCTAGGTTTCTATCAGTACTTCTACTAAAACAATTATTCAGTCTTTGAAAAGGTTTAGTCAGCATAATCAGTATAAGTGTATTGTGTCTGAAAGACTAGGTCAAATAGTTAATGCTTCTATGGTATAGCTCAAGACCAAGGGTAACTGAGCAAGCATTAACTTATGGAATGTTAATAGTCACCCCATTGCTGAAGTAAAAAGGAAACCAAGAGGAAACTTAATAATATTAAAAGTTATTTTAAAGGGAGTTCACATTGGTTTGAAGGGTACTTTGCTTCACATACAATATCCACTTTGTAAAACCCAAGAAACCCGTATTTGTAACATACACACATCTTTACAGTTTTTAGAACATAAATCTTCAGAGTAGTATTATTTCTCCACAGATAAAAATTAAAATATTGAAAGTCTTTGGAATAATAACAAAAGAAACCCCTTTGCAACCCAAAGGAAACTTGGAACTTCTTGTTAAGTGCTTATTTAACTATAAAAGAGTCAGTGTGTGTTGTAATGAATGGAAAATTGATTTTATTGTATTCCATTTATGAACATCTCACAGCAACCTATTTCAGTATTAGAAAGATCATATATTAAAAATGATTTCTGCAGTCACCAATGTATACAAGTTAAAATTTAGTTCCTGTTAAATTAACACTTCATTAAAATATCAAAATAAAAGCTTCGACAAATACTTTATGTTGTACTCCAAGACAGAAAAAAAAAAAAAAATTTAAAGAACAGATTGCCAGTTATTCTATTCTATAACAGTTAAGTTTCTCAGTTCTTTTTTTATTTTTTATTTTTTTTTCTTTTGCTGAGCTCTCTGTCACTGGAAACATCTTAAACCAATTTCAAGTGCTACACCTGAATAAACATGTTGTAAAAGTGTTTATGTATTGAAGTGGGTCAGTTCAAGGTATGGTATTTGGCTGGAACTTCTAATTTCTCTTTTTACAGTGAAAGGGCTGCCAGAAGGAGGAAGTCTGAGCTGAATTAATACATTTGTTACAGTGGAAGTAGAATGGAAACTGCTCTGACCACAAATCAAACTGCCTCTTTCATTTATGCCAGTGATAGAGTTTTTCTAAGAAATATAGACTCTGGCATAGAGCCACTGTAAGTTTGCATTTAAAAGAGAAATCTATATGCTTATTTGTTTAAGGTTTACTGCTTTGATTATTTGTAAGTCCCTTCTCTGGTAGGACTGAGTATAGTGACATTTGTGAGGCAGATGGCCATTTTAATACTTGTAGGAATTGAACAACTTTTCCCAGTAGGTCGTAAGACAATTGTGGAGGATACCTATGCTGTCTGAATTGATGCAGCCTTTTTTTTTAACCAATACCTCCACATTTAAAGGACCCCTGTGTCCCTCTCAACAGCTGCACAGCCTCATGCGACACGGTCTCATTTTCTGACAGTAGAAGGTCTCTGCACAATAGAAGTACACACAAAAGTTTTTATGCTGCCAAAATAAATTTCGTTAAGAGTGAGGGCTTATTTGCTAAAATGCCATCGATGCCATTTCGGGGACTTGCTTTCCTTTTCTTTCTTCTAAGGTGGGTCAGGTTTTATAATGGACTCAGGTTGCTCCACAGTCTTTACTGAATAAATATTTTAAGAAAACATGCACATCTCTCATGGGGCAAGCCAGAGTCAATCATGCACATATTTCAAACCACATTATATTATTCTTAAAAGATTGCTAACTTCTGTATCTAGAGTAGCAACTTTGCATAAGATACAAGTAATTCTTAACTAAATTTACAGTTTAAGGTTTATCATCTTTGAATGATGTTCATTGAACCAGGTATCAATGGTTTTCTTTTCCACATATATAGAAAATATAATTTTCAGTGATTATTTTATATTAGAAGAGCCTAATAAAAACTATTAAAAGAGGATACTGTTAATACCTAACTCTAAGGCATTTGTGGAATCAAATTAAATAATGCATGGAAACTGCTTAGAAAAATGCCTAGCACAGCAACCACTCCAAAGTGATTTGACATAGTTGTAAGTATTATTATTATTACTAACCACATGGGAGAGGTACTTTATCAACTTTATCTCTAGGGCACCTTGACTTTTAACTCACTTCTATATATAGGCACTGGTTGTGTCCCTTTTCATTGATATATAACCACATCAAAGAACTCATAAGGGTCTGAGGCACAGGCTAGTTTATAGGCAAATTTGAGTCTCGAAGCTCATTTGGATTGTTTTTTCTTCTGAGAGTCTCCAGGCTTGGTTTGCCTCTTCTGAATTCCTTTCAGTAAACATTTAGGTGTGTCAAAACTCAGAAGGGGAGGAATTCCAAAGTTCCTGTGTTTATTTCACAATGCTTCATATTGATAGCAAAGGTAATTGCAGTTTTTGCCACTACTTTTAATAGCTGCGGCTTAAAGCAGACCTCCATCCCCAGACTAGGCTTCCAGAATGACTTGTGAAGAGCTTTAAGTATAGTGCAGCTTAGTAAATGTTGCTGGGCACTGGCCAGAGGTGAAGGTGGAAAGGCTATCAGCACTAATTAACACTTGAAAGGTTTCGAATAGGCTGGAGAAAGTAGAAACACCCTGCCAAGTATTTGGCTTTTATAACTTGAAGGAAAATTATAGGGCATTTAGTGCAGAAGAGCCCATAGCTAATATTTTTTAAATTGCTATTTAATGTGGACATTTCCAGGCGAATGAGCAGTCAAATCTTCCAATTTATAATATTCCTAACTTCAAGGTCTCAGAAGCTATCAGTGAGTGAAAGCAGCTGGAGGGTGTTCTGTGGTGGAAGAATGATGCAAGATGAAAAAACATGCATGGATAATGGTCTGTAATAGTAAGCCTCAATATTTATAAGAATCTTGGCCTGTAAGGAAGGCATTCTGATAATGTTTTAAAACTTTTCCCCTTTTCAAAGTACCCTTGGAATTCATTCACATCAGGTAATTGTTCTTTCTTTTTCATAAACCAAGTGCTTTTGTATTACGTTCTAGGACGCAGTATCAACGTAAAATCTGCTGGACTCGTGGGAAGACAGGGACCTCAGTCAAAACAACCTTTCATGGTGGCCTTCTTCAAGGCGAGTGAGGTACTTCTTCGATCTGTGAGAGCAGCCAACAAACGAAAAAATCAAAACCGCAATAAATCCAGCTCTCATCAGGACTCCTCCAGAATGTCCAGTGTTGGAGGTAAGAATAAACCCAAGCAGCAGTTATGCACAGAGAGTTATGGGGTCGTATGTTGCAAATCAAGTAGCCACAATAAATTTACCCTCTGTATATACCTTCAGATGGTATATTAAATCTTCCAGTGATGTTTCTAGCATCCCAGAATGTTTCATCAGTGAATCACTCAGTAATTCATTTTAAAATACGTATGAGTTGCTTTCATATGTTGAAAGATTCAGTTCAAATTCAAATCAGGATGGCAGTAATAGAAATATGAAATGGCTAGATCAACAAAATCTCGCCAGAACTGAGCTACACAACTTGCTGAGCTAACTTCCTCAGGGCCTCTCAAAAATGGATGGGCAACCAGGTAAATTAAACATAACATCCTTTCTTTAGTACTTAAGGCAATACATTTGAATTATGCCACTCAGTTTTATTTTCTGAAATTAGCAGGAGAATGACATGGAGAAGACAATGATTAAAACGATATTTATCTTTTTATTTGGAGGACTGTTATCTAGATAATTTTCTTCAGGTGTGTCTACACACACATACACACAATCTTTCAACAAAATATTACAAATGCACAATTGATGTCAAAGTCCTTGCAAATTAATCTGTTAATTATAGGGGGATCAAATTTCAATTGATCAGAAAGCATCTAACTGCCAAAATTTGTAGTGGCTTAATCGTATTATTTATACTAAGAAGTACCTTGTTTAGTCCAGGATGCAAACAGTAAGCTGTTAGATGAAAATGGTGGCTATTTTAGTCCAAAAAATTGATTTTGTTTATAAAAATAAATTTGAAGGGGGAACTCATCCTGGAACATCTCCATTTAGCACCACATACTTATCTATTTGTCAAATATGCATTATTCTGTGTTAATGGCCAATTTATGCATAGTACTCTGCCAGGAACGATGGATGAACTGATAAACAAGAGTCATGGTTCCTATATATATTATTTTAGCAAATTGAAATTCTAACTTCAAACAGTCTTTGCCATTATTCCTAAAATCTTCATTTTTTCCAGGTTACTTGAAAATGACAGATCATATAGCAGCTATTTATTACTCAAACATGCATGAGTGTTTAGATGAGAAATAGATGAAGACTTTTGTTTGTTTTTATTTGCTCAGAGATGCTCCATAAAATTACTAAGTGGAATTCACTGTACTCTTCCTAAAGGGAAGGCACCAGGAGAATCATGTTAGAAATAAGTCCTATTTGTGTGTCAAGCAACAGAAGCAGGAGGGAAGATTTCTGTATGGAATTGTTTTATACTGAATTAAATGCTACTTATAAAGTGATGTTTTAAAATAATTTTCCAACAAAGAAATTTAACCACTTTTAGTAAAGCATGACACTAGTGCCTTATTACAAAGCTATTTTTTAAAGATCTTCACAAGATATTTAGTTTGGCACAAAGTTGTAATTACTTAATATGAAAGGTGGAGAAAAATAACTTTCTAAGACCTTTTCTTCCTGGTAAATACTAGGCTGTCAAACTTGTATATTTTTCTTTTCATGTAGAATGGTTCTAAGTTCGGTTGAAATGTTTTTAATTTAATGTAGCAGACTGTATTAAAAAAAGTTTTGCTAAACCTTGAATAGAATAGTAAATAATTTTGGAGGAAATTACAAAGGGAAAAGTAGAAGTTACATACTTATTATTAGAGCTCATAATGACTCTGGCAGAGGTGTTCCAGTGACTGAAATCATCAAAGTCCTTTTCCCTATTGGTTAACTCTATTTATCTTTTCTTCCTGACCACAAGAAACAAATGTACGTCTATAACCAGAGATGAATAAAACACATGGAGCAGAAATCATGTAACTTTTCACCAGTTTCCTAACACCATTTAGAGTACAAAAATTATTCTAATATAGACCAATATTTTCTTTCTGAAATTTTGTCATTGGCAACCATTTCTGTGAAATATGTGGTAGATGGTTTTGGAGTGTGTTCATATTTTGATAATAAGAAGAAAGAAAGTAGCTGGTTTGTGTCTATAAGACTTAACCTTTCAATAGGTAGTAATCAAGCAGTCTGGGAAAATCCTCATAGGATTTGGCGTAAAAGACAGGGCTTTAAGGAAAGGGAATGCTAATATAAACAGAACATTTGACACTTTGGAGACTTGAAATGCCAGTGAAATTTAAAAATTATCCAAATATAAATAACAAAGTTGTAATAGTAACAAGATTTTACAATAAAATATTGTGCAAAGGCTCTATGGATAAGAAGGGGTGGGGTTGGGATGGAGTTAGGGAGGAAAGTTGTATTGCAGGTTTGCTTGATTGCAAGTTTTTTTGCAAAGCATATTGTCAGATGTCGAAAATCTCCATTAGTAGAGAAGAATTAAAACTCAAGTCATTTCTGCTATCTTTATCTCATTTCTTTTCTACTTCAACGATTCTTGCTTTCTGACTTCCCAATGTTCTTTTTTTCTTCCATATTCCTGTGGGAGAGCATAGAACAGTAACCAGCACAAAATAGGAGTCCCCAAAATACTTGAGTAAATTAATGTGTTGACAGCATAGGAAAAACTAACTTCCTTTTTCAGGTAAAGGTATATAGAACCATTACTTCCAGGTTTCCTGCAGAAACTGCCCGGCACTGCTTGTTCCTCTTCAGGTTTTGGCAAGATGGTTGAGCAGATACATTGTGGAAGATATTTCCTGTTTCATGTTGAGGCAGCACAAAGGGTATTTCTTTGAATTTGTGTGTGAGAGGAAGAAAAATGGAGCCAATAGCTAAATTCTAAGCTAGCTATTCTTGAAGATATAAAGGCACTAGGTTGATACGACTTTTTAAAAAAACCTCCAGAACATGATGCTGTTTGAAGGAGTATATTCAGTGTTGAAAAGAATAGAGTACAGGCATACGATGTTTTATTGCATTTTGCTTTGTTGTGTTTAAAAGATAATGTGTTTTTTTTACAAACTGAAGTTTTGTGGCAGTCCTGCATTAAGCAAGTCTATTGGTGACATTTTTTCCAAAAGCATTTGCTCTCTCAATTTCTCTGTGTCATATTTTGATAATACTTGCAATATTTCAAAATTTTACTATTATATTTGTTATGGTTTATGTTATCAGTGATCTTTGATATTTATTGGTAATTGTTTTGTGGCACCACAAACTTTACCCATATAAGATGGGAAGTAAACGTTATGGGTGTTCTGATTCCTCCAACAATCGGTCATTACCCCATCTCTCTCCCTTTTCTTGGGTTCCCTATTCCCTGAGACACAACAATATTGAAATAAGTTCAGTTAGTACCCCACAATGGCCTAAAGGTGTTCAAATGAAGATTTGCATATCTCTCACTTTAAATCAAAAGCTAGTAATGATTATGCTTATTGATGAACACATGTTGAAAGTCCAGATAGACCGAAACCTAGGCCTCTTGTGCCAAGCAGTTAGTCAAGCTGTGACTGCAAAGGAAAAGTACTTGAAGAAAATTAAAAGTGTGACTTCATCAACATAATAATGATAAGAAAATGAAATCGTTTTCTTGCTGATGTGGAGAAAGTTTGAGTGGCCTGGATTGAAGATCCAACCAGCCACAACATTCCCTTATACCAAAGCCTAATACAGAGCAAAGCCTTGACTCGCCTCAATTCTGTGAAGGCTGAGAGAGGTAAGGAAGCTGCTGAAGAAAAGTCTGAAAGTAGCAGATGTTGGTTCATGAGGTTTAAGGAAAGAAGCTATCTCCATAGCAAAAAAGTGCAAGGTGAAACAGCAAGCATTGATGAAGAAGCTATATCAAGTTATCCAGGAGATATATCTAAGTAATCACTGATGAAGATAGCTACAATGAACCACAGATTTTTAATGTAGATTAAGAAGCCTTATTGAAAGAAGATGTTATGTAGGACTTTCATAGCTAGGGAGGAGTCAATGGCTGGCTTCAAAGCTTCTGACAATCTGACTCTCTTGTTATGGGCTAATATACCTGGTGAGATTAAGTTGAAAGACAATGCTTATTTACCATTCTGAAAATCCATGGACCCCTAAGTATCATGCTTAATCTACTCTTCCTGGGCTCTGCAAATGGAACAACAAAACCTGGATGAACAGTGCATCTGTTGATAGCATGGTTTACTAAATATTTTAGGCACACTGTTGAAACCTATTGTCCAGAAAAAAGATTCCTCTCAAAATATTACTGCCCATTGACAATGTGCTTGATCACCCAAGAGCTCTGATGGACATACACGAGTAGATTAACGGTTTTTATCATGCTTGCTAGCACAACATCCATTCTGCTGCCCATGGATGAAGGAGTAGTTTTGACTTTCAAGTTTTATTATTTTAAAAATTTATTGTGTAATACTGTAGCTTCCATAAATAGTGATTCCCCTTCAGGATCTAGGCAACCTTCTGGAAAGGATTCACCATTCTAGATGCCATTAAGAACATCTGTGATTTATGAGGGGTTGAAATATCAACATTAACAAGGGTTTGGAAGAAGTTGATTCCTACACCTCTTGGATGAGTTTGAGGGGTTCAAGACTTCAGTGGAGGAAGTCATTGCAGATGTGGTAGAAATAGCAAGAGAACTTGAATTACAAGTGGAACCTGAAGATGTGACTGGATTGCTGCAATCTCATAATAAAACTTGAATGAATGAGGCGTTGCTTCTTATGGTTGAACAAAAAAAGTGGTTTCTGGAGATAGAATCTTCTCCTGGTGAAGATACCGTGAATACAGTTGTAATGACACAAAGGAATTAGCATTTTAAATAAGTTTATTTACTAGAGTAGAGGCAGCATTTGAGAGGATCAACTCCAATTTTAAAAGAAGACCTACACAAAGTAAAGTGCTATCAAACAGCCTTGCACACTACAAAGAATCTTTTGTGAAAGGAAGAGTCAATCAATGTGACAAATTTTATTGTTGCCTTTTAAGAAATTGCCACAGCCACATCAACCTTCAGCAATCACCAACCTCATCAGTCAGCAAGTATCAACAGAGACAAGACCCTTTATTAGCAAAAAGATTACAACTTGCTGAAGACTCAGATGATCACCAGCATTTTTTAATCAATACATTATTTTTAACTAAGGAATGTACATTTTTAAACATATAATCCAATTGCACACTTAATAGACTGCAGTATAATGTAGCCATAACTTTTACATGCTCTGGGAAACCAAAAAAATTGATACTCACTTTATTGTGATGTTCACTTCATTGCAGTGGTCTGGAACTAAATTCACAGTATCTCCCCAGTAAATGTCTCTGACATATGCCTGTATGAAGAACCCAAAAGAACTAACAGAGCAAATGGCAAGTCCTAGATCATTACAGAACTGCTAAGAAAGGTTGCTTATTTATAATCCTTTGGGTATATACCCAGTAATGGGATGGCTGGGTCATATGGTACATCTAGTTCTAGATCCTTGAGGAATCGCCATACTGTTTTCCATAATGGTTGAACTAGTTTACAATCCCACCAACAGTGTAAAAGTGTTCCTATTTCTCCACATCCTCTCCAGCACCTGTTGTTTCCTGACTGTTTAATGATCGCCATTCTAACTGGTGTGAGATGGTATCTCATTGTGGTTTTGATTTGCATTTCTCTGATGGCCAGTGATGATGAGCATTTTTTCATGTGCCTGTTGGCTGTATGAATGTCTTCTTTTGAGAAATGTCTGTTCATATCCTTTGCCCACTTTTTGATGGGGTTGTTTGTTTTTTTCTTGTAAATTTGTTTGAGTTCTTTGTAGGTTCTGGATATTAGCCCTTTGTCAGATGAGTAGATTGCAAAAATTTTCTCCCATTCCACGTATGTTTATTGCAGCACTATTCACAATAGCAAAGACTTGGAATCAACCCAAATGTCCATCAGTGACAGACTGGATTAAGAAAATGTGGCACATATACACCATGGAATACTATGCAGCCATAAAAAAGGATGAGTTTGTGTCCTTTGTAGGGACATGGATGCAGCTGGAAACCATCATTCTTAGCAAACTATCACAAGAACAGAAAACCAAACACCGCATGTTCTCACTCATAGGTGGGAACTGAACAATGAGATCACTTGGACTCAGGAAGGGGAACATCACACACCGGGGCCTATCATGGGGAGGGGGGAGGGGGGAGGGATTGCACTGGGAGTTATACCTGATGTAAATGACGAGTTGATGGGTGCAGCACACCAACATGGCACAAGTATACATATGTAACAAACCTGCACGTTATGCACATGTACCCTACAACTTAAAGTATAATAATAATAAATTAAAAAAAAAAAAAAGATTGCTTATTGTATGCTGGACACTGAGAATCTTTGAAAAAGAATCCAATCATGTAGTGGCCCTGCCTACATCCACGGTGATTTCGCAGGGCAAGTCTTTGGCATAGAGGTGCTCTTCAACTTACAATGGGGTTATATCCCAATAAACCCAACAAAAGTTTACAGTACTATAAGCTCAAATATCATAGCTTAGCCTAGCCTCCCTTACACATGTCCAGAACATTTACATTAGCCTACAGTTGGGCAAACTCACCTAACAAAAGGCCTATTTTACAATTAAGTTTTGAATATCTTATGTAATTTATTGGACACTCTACTGAAAGTGAAAAACAGAATGGTTGTATGGGTGCTCTCAGTATGATTTCTACTGAATGTGTATTGCTTTCAAACCCTCATCAATTTAAAAAATCGTAAGTCAAAGCATTGTAAATCAGATACAATGCATAGTTACTAAAATTGAAACATTCTGCTCTCATTCTCAACTTTGATAGACACTATCTCTTGCCTAATGAATACAATGTAAATTTATGCCTCTTGGAACAACAGATATTAGTCAAAACAAGAAGAGAATTAATTGAAGTTATTTCCATAGAATATTTTATATAATATACATTTTTAGTATTTAGAAATAATAAAATCAAAAAGCTAAACTTCTCCCTTGTTTACTTAATCCATACATAATAGATTCCCTTAATATGCTGATATCAACATGGTACAAACCTCTCTGTCATCTGAGAGAATACATTTTTGTTATATACTTTAAATTATATGAGTTATATATTTTAAAGGTTTAATAAACAATGATTAGCCATATTTCAAATAAGGTGAGCTAATTGTTTTTAACTGTTGTCACATAGTATTAGCATCAGTTTATTTAATCATGTCACTCCAAAAAGACATTTTGCTTTTTTCCAAGTTGGGACTCTCAAAATAAATGCTGTACTGAAAATACTGCAATGCTGCACAAATGAGAATATTTCTAATCCACATAATTGTGACAGTAACTAATATTAAAAATTGCTATCTGTGACCTGAATCGTGAAAAATTTTGGAAACCCCTCCTGAAACAAGTATTTTGATGCATATGATATGTTGTTAGCTAGCTCTATCTATACATTTATCTATCGTCTATCCATCATTTAATATGACTTCACTACTTACTAGTTGTATACTCTTGCACAAGATAGGTTACCTCTCTCTGACTGTTTCTTCATGTTTAAAGTGGGAATGTTAATTATGCCTGCCTTGCAGAGCAGGATTACGTGAGTTGTGAGGATTAAATGAGTTATTACATATAACTAATATAAAATAGTGGTACATGGTAAATGCTCATTAAGAGTTGAACATTATAATGGCTTTTATAGAACTGGTATGCAAAGAGTTCAGACTCTTACATCAGAGAAAACTACAAGTTCACACTCTCTCTCTTATAAGTACCCATACCTGTGGTCACGGGATTTCTTATCTTTGGATACTCTAGAAACAAGGGAAATTTTAGAGTCTTTAACCTAATTTGGCTAATCTATATTAGCAATTAACTACACACCTTAAAAAAGACTTGCCAATAGACATTAAGGCATTGTGTCTGTTGTCAAGTTTCTCTCTAGGAAAAATTCACAGGGATAATATATCTGGGTATAATTTCTTATAATATTTATTCAGTATTAAATAAACTCCCATTATATGCCAGGCACAACATTATAAAACTATATGCTATGTACTATATTAACTATATGGCCCAAAATACTACATGAGGGACTTATCTGAGAACAAATAGGCATTTTCCAGAAATACAGACATGGATGAAACCATTTCAGATTGTAGAAAGGAAAGGGCTCTACAGTTGTGGAGCCATGAACCATTTTCAAATGGCTGGGGGATGCATGTATTTTTATGTGAGAGGACTGTGATATCAGTTAGGAAATTATTCAGGGGCCAAATCATAAAGAGTAGGGTATGTGATGATAAGGAGCAGTGATGTCTTTGCATAGGCAATTGGACAAAGAAGAGCCGTAATCAGATATGCATTTTAAAAAGTTAATTTTGGCCACAGAGTGCAGAGTGGAATGCCAAGGGTGGAGACAGAAAACTCAAATAATGATTAGGAGTCTAGTATAATACTCCAAGCAATGAAGATCATAGATTGGAGAGAGAGATGTAGGAACCAAAACACATGGGATAGGGCCAGCAGGGGTTTGAAGAGGATGGATAACCCAGCACTCTGGAGAGGGGAGTGTTGAGAATAAGTGGAATGTGTAGGGAAAAGATGTAGCTATAAGCCAAATTGTTAGATGTAGGATGAGGCTGACCAAATGCCACAGGAAACAAAGAAAGCAAAAATAATAAAATGGAGCCTCCTTGGGGAACTTCAATACTGTAAGTATAGGCAAAGGAGAAAAAGGAATTCCATAAAATAAGCCAAAAGAATATCATCAGAGACGTCAAAGAGGAGCAGGGGTAAAGTGTTATTTTAGAATCTAAGGTTACCAGAAGAAGACATTGAGGAAGGATGAGGCAAGCAAGAGTGCAAAGGGCTTCCAACAGGACACCTAGATTAAGTAGTGAAATTGATCAACTAATGGGGCTTTGTGGATCCACTTAATACAGGATCTGAGGGGGAAAAATGAAAATCAAGAAGCTTACTAAATTTTCTGTCCTGGCCACTAGGTGACTGATGGTCCTATTAACAAAAATAGTGAATACTGAGTGTGAGGTCAGAAGTAGAAATAGTGAGCAGGAGGCATCAGGAAACTGTCCTTTAGAGGTGTCTGGCAAATTCAGGTTTGTGGATAGATTTTTATATGAAGGAGCTCTAAAGTGAGGACGTTAATTACATGATCCACATGGATACTTTGCTGAGCAGAGTTATGCAAACACATTAGAGAGTTATTTTGTGGTGTTTTGTGTCACACGTTGGTACCTACAGAAACACGAAATTGTGTTAATATATCTACAAAATAAACAACAGTAATTACTACTGGCTTGTGTGTAAATTCAAGTGAATAATTCACTGGGTATAGAAGATAATGATTGAGCTAGAGCAACAATAGCATTTTAAAGCCCCTTATCTTTGGGTAGGATTGTTATTTATTTTTGGATTTATCATGAATTTTTCTACCCCCAAGATCATATAAAAATTCATATTATGATAGTACCATTCCTGCTTTTTCAACTCTTGTACTTCATTCATTTGTCATTTAAAATTTTTATAAATAAATTAAGGTCTTCTGTCCTGATGCTTTAGGTGTCAACTTCCTTTTTCCCTTTTTCTCTTTGGGAAATAAGAGTGAAAAAACTAATATCTCCTCTTTTGCTTTGAAGCAGCAGCATATCATATTTGGCTCATTTAAGCTGTTGTCATGGTTAAATGTTAAATTTTATTTCTAATTTTTATTTGCTTTTATAGCTGTATCTGTGTTTCATCCCCTTAAGAAACTAATACTATGTTCTGAAGAAAAAAAAATGGTGTATGAAGGTTTTTGTACTTGATTGTCTCTTGTCCAGTTCACAGAAAGTCTATCCCATGTTTATTTATTTGTTTTTGTCAGTAACTATTATGCAGAGCTTTGAAAGTCCATGCAGATTTCAGGAATTTGTTTTCATTGATACATAATAATTATACATATTCATGGGGTACATGCAATATTTTGATAGATGTATACAATGTGTAATGATCAAATCAAGGTAATTAAGATATCCATCACATCAAATATTTATCATTTCTTTGCATTGGGAACATTCCTAATCTTGTCTTCTAGTTATTTTGAAATGTAGAATTAATTATTGTTAACCGTTGTCACCATACTGTGCTATTGAACACCACAACTGATTTCTTCTGTACGTTTTTTAAAAAGCTGTATTTTTTTTTATCCATTAGCCAGTTCTTGTTCCCCTCTTTCTGCTACCATTCCCAGCTTTTGGTAACCACCATTCTACTCTCTTATCTTCATGAGATCAATTTTTTTTTTAGCTTACACATATGACTAAGAACATGGGATATTTGTCTCTCTGTGACTGGCTTACCTCACCTAACATCTTCCAGTTTCATCCATGTTGCTCTAATTGACAGAATTTCATTCTTTTTATGGCTGAATAATAAGCCACTGTGTATATGTACCACATTTTCTTTATCCATTCATCCATTGATGGACACTTATGTTGCTTCTGTATCTTGTGAACAGTGCTGCAATATGGGAGTGCAGATATATCTTCAACATATTGATTTCCTTTGTTTTGGATATATACCCAGCGGTGAGATTGCTTGATGATATGGTAGCTCTACTTTCACTTTTGGGAGGAACCTCAAAAAAATGGTTGTATTAATTTACATTTCCACCAATAGTGTACTAGTGTTCTTCTTATCACATTCAGGATTTTTTGTGTGTTTTACCAACTTTTACCTCCACATATTTATTTTGTTTTTCATGATTTTATTGTAAGACAAAAAAATTAAAGAAAATCAAACTAAAGATTAAATTTATACACTATCTAGAAATTGACCATAAAGAAATTTGCACAAGTATTTAACGATATTTTTATTATTTTGGCGTTGGCTTCCTAACATTATTACCATTAAGAGACAAAACAGAGAAGTATTATTGATAACACCTGCACTATGGATAAGACGTGTTGGTTTACTTTTTCTAGTGTTGATTGTAGAACATTTTAATAATTTATGCCATGACTTTTCATTTGTAGGCAGGTTCATTAACAACAGAATTATATCCATTTCATATTAATCTCCTAAAGGCTGCCCATCAGTATTTTAAAAGACATAAATCTAATTTCCTTGCCCTTCCGCCCACAGCTTGTTCTGCCAAGCATTTAGAGTAAACCTAACTGCAGGCTTTTCTAGTTTGGGTACAACATTTACTTCACTCACTATCCATTAATTTTTATTTCTGACAGAATAAGCATATGGTCCTAATGCTCTATGAAATCAGACTCTTGGAACCAGATTCTGTTATAAATTTCATTGCTTGTTACATTTATATGATGTTATATTATATACATCACTTAGCCTGCATAAAAAGACATATATATGGAACAGATATATTTTGACTTTTAAGTTTTATTTTCTTCATTTTTTATAAACATTGAATTCAAATAACTATATTTGTAGTTTATGGCTTTTCATATAAACATGTATGTGTTATTGGCTACAATGTTATTGATATTTAATATTTTCAATTAAGACAAAGATGAATAAATAATATTCCCATTATTATCTAATGCAGAGTTGGAAAAAGTAAGGCCCAATAACCAAATTAAGCCTATCATTTGTTTTTGTATGACCTACTAAGAGTGGTCTTTCCATTTTTAAATGTTTGCTTGGAAAAGAAGGACAATATTTTGTAGCATGTGGAAATCATATGAAATTCAAATTTTAGTATCCGTACGTAAATTTTTACTGGAATATAGCCACACCCATTCATTTACATATTGGCTATGGTTGCCTTTATACTACAGCAGCAAAATTGAATAGTTGCAAGAGGGGGGGACCACTTAGCCTAAAATATTTGCTCTCTGTCTCTTTTTTATTTTATTTTTTTAATACTTTAAGTTCTACGGTACATGTGCACAGCGTGCAGGCTTGTTACATATGTATACATGTGCCACGTTGGTGTGCTGCACCCATTAACTCGTCATTTACATTAGGTATATCTCCTAATGCTATCCCTCCCCCACCCCCCCTCCCCACAATAGGACCCGGTGTGTGATGCTCCCTTTCCTGTGTCCAAGTGATCTCATAGTTCAGTTCCCACCTATGAGTCAGAACATGCGGTATTTGGTTTTCTGTTCTTGCGATAGTTTGCTGAGAATGATGGTTTCCGGCTGCATCCATGTCCCTACAAAGGACATGAACTCATCCTTTTTTATGGCTGCATAGTATTCCATGGTGTATATGTGCCACATTTTCTTAATCCAGTCTGTCACTGATGGACATTTGGGTTGATTCCAAGTCTTTGCTATTGTGAATAGTGCCGTAATAAACGTGTGTGCATGTGTCTTTATAGAAGCATGACTTATAATCCTTTGGGTATATCCCCAGTAATAGGGTGGCTGGGTCAATCTGTCTCTTTAAAGAAAAAGTTTGCTGACCCCTTTGGTCCAAGGCATAGCTAACATTTTTTTTTCCCTATTTTGTATACCAAGGAGTTTGTGAAATCAAACCAATAGTAGAATCAATTATTTCTTTTCTCTAAAAAGGATCGAGGAAATTTATCCATGTCATGTTTAGTGCTAAAGTGCATTTGTCCGTTACCTGAACAAAGTTAGCTCCAAGGGAGATATTTCCCTAAAGAACCAGAATGTAGAGTGTGAAATAAATCCTCTCTCCTCCATTTCCCATTATCTACTTATTTAATCTGTTTTAATGAAGTTAATTGCATAGTAGGAATAAATAACCTAGAAGAAAAATACCTTGATTTCAAAATTTAATCATTAGCTTGTTTTCTAGATTAACATTAAACAAATAATTACTTGAAGTAATCATGAGAGGTAAGCCCCTCTATGGTGGGCTCCTTTGATCTCTAATGTGCCTACACTTCTGTTAGAGGTTGAGGGTAATTCAACTGGAAGGTGACACTTTAACAAAAACTGTGAAACAAATTATTTTTTAATTTTATTTATTTAATATTTTATATTAGAAATAAAGTGGACTAGTTTTTCGAATGTTTGTACAAAATGTGAGCAAACCTCAGATAAGACAACAATGAAAAATGTTCCATAAATCTCTGTGTTTCTTCAGTGTTTTACTTTATTCCAGGTGCAAGATTGAAATTCTGCATTTATATTTAATCATTTAAAACAATTATAAAAAGTTATGGGTATTTCAGATTACATTCCAAAATATGTAATGATAGTATTTCACTTGCCTCAAATCCCTTGTGGAACACTCTGAGAAATTTGTCCATTAACTCTTCAGATACTTTTTTGAATGTTTATTGTATGCCAGGCACTGTTCCTGGCACTAGGGATACATCAGTGAGCAAAACAGAGCTAAACAAGATTCTTGCCCTTGTGAAGCTTATATTTTAGTAGGAGGAAACAGACAAGAAGCCATGCATAAATTAATGAAGAAATGGCATAGTGAAAATTGAGATGGGAAAACATCAGAACAAAGTGAGAGAAATCAGGTGTATCAGGGTGAGAGTTGTAATATTAAAAGGGTAGTGAAGGCCTTGTTGAGATGTTGCTTAAGCAAGGACATGAAGATGCAGGAATTAGCCATGTAGCTATCCAGGGAGAGGGACTAGTGAGAGAAAAGCCTCTAAAGTGGGAGTAAGGCTGACTGTGAGTGAAACAGCAAGAAGGTGTGATGGCTGGAGCAAGGTGAAGGAGAAGAAGAGTGACAGGAAATGAGTCAGAGGGATAGTGGAACCAAAATGTAGAGAGCCTTATAACCACTCTGAGAATATTTCACTCTTAGTGATATGAGGACCATAGAGGGACTGGCAGGGAAGTGATGTAATTAGGTTTACTTGTTAAAAGGTCCACTTGACTAGTTTGCTGTAGAGGAGCAAGAGCAGAAGCCAGGAGACTAGCAATGAGGATATTGCAGTAATTCATGCTGGAGATGATGGTGGCTTGGACCAAGACCAATTATTAAGGGCGTGAGAGGAGGTGCATTTTGGACTTAGTGAAGATAGTGTGTGAGATTTCCTGATGGATTGGATGTGTAAATGAAAGAAAAAAAAAAACAGAACTATTTTGATTCTTGTTTTGTTTTGGTTTTTATTTTTTAATCCAGGCAACTACCATCAGTCAAGAATGAAGTCTACAGGTGGACAGGATTTTGGGGGGGATGATTAGAAGCTCAACTTGTGGTAGATGTTAAAAATTATTGCACAAATATATGTGTGTGTGTGTGTGCGTGTGTATGTATATATATATGTATATGAATATATTAAGTACCCCTAGAATATGAATGAATTAATAAGTATTCATTGAGCAGATGGTACTCAGTGAACGACAGACACCACACTCTGCCCTGTGAAGCAGATGGCCTAACAGAATCCTTGTTAGAGCTTCATAAGGTAAATGGTATTGTCTACATCTCACAGAAGAAGAAACCCAGGACAAGTAACTTGACTGAAGTTCACATGGTTAGTAAGTAGTTCTAGCTTTAAGATTGAAATTCATGTTCCACAACTTCAAATAAAACCCCTTTAAAAAATCCTACCAGTGATCTCACAAAAGAAATATTAGTATATCTTTAAGCAACCATTTATTAAAAATGTGGTTTTCATCTTCAGATTATAACACAAGTGAGCAAAAACAAGCCTGTAAGAAGCACGAACTCTATGTGAGCTTCCGGGATCTGGGATGGCAGGTAAGAATTTTCAGTCAACTTAGGTCCTTTTTTTCTGAATTGTCATAAATCCTTAGTAAGTCATAGTCTTTGGCAGTAAATTTCCAAAATAATATCCAATGATTTTTGACATGACCAGTTAGAATATGGCTTATTCACTTTATTTTCATTTCTCAATTGACCTTTTACCATTGAAACATGATTAGTAGGTTTCACAAACAAAAAAACTATGTTGAATAAAACATAGAACACTAAGATATTTAGGAAGAAAAAAAAAGAGTGCTGTTGTTTAAGTATTACAAACTTTTAATTTTATGATAAATAGAAGATTTGTTCATATTAGTATAAGTAACTCCACTAAGCCTCTGAGGGTCTCCAACTATTGGGCTAGGAAATAGAGCCCTCAACTATAATGTCCCTGTCATGGGGAAGATGACAGACATTTTTTTTTCTTGCACTTAAAAATGTATTGCTATCTTTAGATGGCATTTTGAAACAGGATGAGGAGGAAAATTTCACCAAAGTAATTTTTGAATGGCTCTATATGGTGACAGTTTAAAAAGAAATTTTAAGGTTTCTCCTAATATTTTATTACAATGGATTCTCATATATCAGTTCTTGTATTGAGAAATACTATTAAAATGTAAATATATTCAAAATTTATGATAAACTTTCAACGTGAATAACTCAAGAATTCTTACATTTGTGCCAAATTTTATTTCTCTGTGGGAAAAATATCAAGGCAACCATACATGTACCAATTATTTAGCTTCCCGAAATTTATCATGTTCAGTTTTTAGGAATTTGCTCCAATTCATTTTTTCCAAAGAGACTATAAAGTTAATGAATGAATTGAAAGAAAAACAGCATGCAGAAAAGATATTAAGGCTTTAGGATGTTGTCAGACTTATAAAACTAAGAATGATTCCTTAAGAAGTAATGAGAATAATCTCAATTAACTTCTCCTTTTTCTTTTGGGTTCACTTGAACTTTCCAGACTTCATCATTTCCTGTTTAAACAATATTTAGAATGCTATTTTCTTATAATAGTTTTACTCATGTGTACATGTTTAATACATACTATGAATATCTTACATAACTACCTCTTGGGAGTAATTAGAGAGGACAATTTCTTGTGAAAATATTTATACTTTTGTCCTAAACTTCAGCTTAAAATTAAATTAAAGGGTGTGGGGAAAGTTATTCCATTAGAATAATTGTTGGACCAGGAATGTAAACCTATTCAGATACAATATATTTCAATAATTTTTAAGAATTTTTTTTTAATTTTTACTTTGGTGATACTATTTTTTCTTGTTTTGTGTGTGTGTCAGGACTGGATTATAGCACCAGAAGGATACGCTGCATTTTATTGTGATGGAGAATGTTCTTTTCCACTTAACGCTCATATGAATGCCACAAATCATGCTATAGTTCAGACTCTGGTAAGCTTTGTTTTGAAGGATTAAAAGTAGCTTAGAATGCAAGCATATTAAAAAGTTGTTTTAGAGGAAAGCATCTATTTACAATTTTTAATGCATTATTTTATCTTCTCAAACTCATTTGTTTCTTTTTAGAGCTGAAGTAACAACTGTGGGTATAGTCAGGAAACTCAGGCTGGTTTAGAGTAATCCCAATTACACAATGGAGAAGGATTCAGCTAGGAAAATTGGAGTAATAACATGAAATGGTCATCTTGAACTGTTTCTTCATTAACTGTATGACTAAGCACACAGGTTCCCCGGGGCTGTTTCTAACCTAGCAATTCATTAGTAATCATTGCAAAAACACTGAGTAATAGCTGTACTAAATTTCATCTGAGGGTTTTTAATTATTTAAGAATGTTCTGTAACACACTTTGGTATTATAAAAGTTCTTCAGTGTAGTACACAAATGGGAAACTAATTGACATTTCTTATTGTTGTTCTCCTCCTTCTCCTGTAATCTTTAAAGTAGAAATTATACTTCCTTTTCTTTATTCCTTACTCTCAGAAACTTAACAGTGATTAAATCTCTAATAATCTAGGCTTACTTTTATGAATAAGGTTCTGAAAGGTTGACTTGATTAACTGATTGCATTCTACCTAACGAGCTCGTGAAACCTTTTGAGAGTCTGATGTACCTCATAGTATCTGACCTATTGATTTGGCAGAGGAACACTCTCCAGAAGACTAAACGAGAGGCTCCTAGCAGACATACCAGACTATGTGATATAATTTTAAATCAATATTTGGGCTAATATAAAAATTTTAAATTTTGTATTTAAGAAGAATGGGAGAGAACACATTATTTTAGAATCAAGGCTTGATGGGAGTGGAATTAATTGGTGGATGCCAGTAAGAGAAAAATAGATAGTAGAAAAACCTATCTTTGTGGCTGAAGCATATTTATGGAAAAAGAAAGAATTACTCTTAAGATTTGTGAAGATTTAACTCTCTATAAGCTTGCTAATTTCCCCCACAATTAATTTAAAATTTAAAGCTGAATTAAGGAGTAGCCTAGTTTCCTTCTTAATAAACAATCATCTATATGAACTGGCAAAATCAAATACTTGAATGACTTGATATTTACTGGCATCTTTATTGACTTCATAAAATACTACAGAATAGCTAGACACCAAAACATGTAATCTATAACAACTAGAGCATGAACATTATCAAAGACTGGAAATAACCTTGGGCTAGAGGGCAACAGAAAGATAAAGCAAATATTTTTAAAGCAATTTATAAAAATTCTTCTTTTTATTGATTCATGACCAGTGAGAATACCTACTTTAGTGCCATATACAAGGCATAGAGTAAATTTCTGGGAGGATTTTAAAGTCTGATATGACTTCACCTTTGCTATCTGTAAATATAAGCTCTCTTTATATGGAATACTGTTTCTGGGAGTATGGAAGTAAGTAGGCTTTGCAGGGATGGATGTTTTGCATTCAAACTTCTACCACTAAAATGATTTCTAAGAAGTTAACTTTTCTCTTTGTATATGAGAATTCATGTTGACATGAAAGCATATCAGATAAAGAATGCTGTTGTTTCATCCTGTGAAGAGAACTTCAAGATCACTGTCTTTCTGTAAGGTCGTAGAATAACTCCTATCAGTTGAAGTAATGCTACTTAATTTCTCAGAAAGTTCTTTGCCTCTTTTTATCATCATTTCGATGACTATGAAAGCAGACTTTTGTTTCCTTAGATATGGATCTAATGTATCAAAGATTCACTCAGGCTAAGCAGTGCCTACTTACTGAAAAATACCATTTGTCAAATACCCCCCCTTCTCTCATTTTTTCTTTTTTAAAATAAATAAATACATATGTTCAGCTCTTATGGCTGTAGTAAAGTATCGAAAAACAAACTTAAAAAAAAGTGACACAAACTTGGAACAAGAGTCTGCTCTGTATCTCCACCCTGGGATGTAGGACATAAGTCATAGCAAAACTGGAGCATACCGGGAAGTTTGATTTTTTTTTTTTTTCTCCTGGTGTTGTGCATGCTTTATGTTTGTTCTGTGAAGGACATGAAACAAAAAGAGAGAGGAAAGTATGTTTGTGACTAATATATTAAGAAACCATTCAAGAACAATCCATTTTTTTTTTCCCGGTAGACTGCCAAGGCCATTGAAACAGCGGAATTATCAATCATGTATGTGTGGGTTATGGAAGATAAAGCTGATGAAGGACATAAGCTGCATCAGAAATTTGTAGAAAATATCCAACATTTAGTTTTGTGAGGTCTTAGGAAATTTCAATGTCAGGTCACCTCATTTTTCCTGCTGTTTCTGTCCACATGCAAGGCTCCTATATCATTTCAGCCAGGACGTTGTACAGCCAAAACCGTAAGAGGTTGTATTTGCTTTTTGTGGATCCCATAAGACTCATCAGTGGGATTTCCCATAAACTCCTCTGGGGGAAGGGCCAGAATAGGTGGGTGGGAAAGCGGAGAACTGTGTTCTGGCTCTTTGCTCAATTATTTCAAATCATAGGCAGACTGCCAGTCTGATCAAAATTATTATCAACCCTTAAGCATTTCACTTTCCATGTACAGACACCTTTTTAGGCTTCTGGGGAAGTGGATGTTCATTTGTAAAGCATCTAGGCCCTTTGCTTCTGATTTAGCTTAGCCTGCTTTTTGTCAGTTGTCTAGTGGGCAGGCAAGGGAGAAAAAAGTATATGGATATTAAACTCCAGCCAATGTGATAAAAAAAAATTCTACAAAGAGCTGAAATCATTGCTTAAAGGCAAGTATTGGATTATATGTGGATTTTATTTTATTATGATTTTTATGCTTCTTTTACCATGGAAAATTAAGAGTTGGCATAAAATGTGTGATTTATTGTTTAATTTTCCTTTTAAAAGGGAATTCTTAGATCCAAATCTTTCTGCAACTATGTGTTTTCATTGATTTTTTTTCTTCTAACTTCCATATTCCTCGTGATAAGTATAGAAATAGTCATTTCAACTAAAAGCAACAGACTGCTAGTTGCTGTGTTCTTTCCCTAGGAAAACTTCCACTGAATATTCTATAGAGGAAGTTTTCTTTACTTGGTGAGATATTTTTCAAGGTTCAAACACATAATTGAAATGGGTGGGTTGATTCCAGGTGTTAATGCTTAAGAACACATCTTTCAGTCCCTCACCCTAGTCATGGAACATAAATGGGAGAAGGGCGATGAGCTTAACGGTGTGCCTGATTTTGAGTGATAAAACAAGCATATCATTTTAAAACTGTAAGAAAATGTGTATTTTATTTCTTAATAAAACAAAACTTTTTTTCCTTTCCCAGGTTCATCTGATGTTTCCTGATCACGTACCAAAGCCTTGTTGTGCTCCAACCAAATTAAATGCCATCTCTGTTCTGTACTTTGATGACAGCTCCAATGTCATTTTGAAAAAATATAGAAATATGGTAGTACGCTCATGTGGCTGCCACTAATATTAAATATTGATAATAACAAAAGATCTGTATTAAGATTTATGGCTGCAATAAAAAGCATACTTTCAGACAAACGGGGAATTTCCTAAAATTAGTCTGGCTCATTTTGACTATTTTCCTAATTACAATATCATGTATATAGTCATTTTTATTTATTTAAAGGTATATATTCTCTTTTGTGGATGCTTTATCAGTAAAATTTATAGGCCACTACATTATACAATAGATCATCTAGTCTAATTTTCAATGGGTTATGCTGAGTCCATTCAATTCCATTTCAACATTTTTTTCGAATACAATTTTATGTAATTTTCTGAGATTAGACAGAACTCCTTTGACTGTTTAATATTGTGGAAGGAAATTGAATAATTTATTTATATTGTGCCAATGAAAACCACGATAGGATATTTATTTAGAAATAAGACTTAAAAAAATAACAACCCAAACAAAAATGCTTGGATAAACACAATTTCTCTTTCAGAGTTCCTGCTTCATTAGATAAAGTGAAATGTTGAACTGGATTTGAATAAATAAACAGTAGGCAGAACATAGAAGCTGAAAGATTGCACATAATTGTTTTAACTGTTTGCTTTAATAGAACTGGTGTAACTGTAGGAGCATGTTCCTTTTTGGCTTGTGGATTGTAGATTTTGCAAAGAGCTCAAAGCTTCAGAAGACAGGCTTGAGCCTGTGTCCATAGCTTTCCAAGTTAACACTAACTGTAGTACAACCTTCTTACCTCAGATAAATCATATCTGCCTATTATCTAGAACACTACTGCTGCAGATTTTTTTTTTTTTTTTTTTTTTTTTTAGATTTAAAAACCTAGTCCGAAATAAATAAACATTTACATGGGCTTCACTTTCCTCCCCACGGGCAGGAGTCACTGCATGCATAAAATGTACAAGAGCAGAAGATGCCGACAGAACCATTTTCTTTAACTCTCCTTTATAACTGAGTTTGCTGATTGATGTGATGCAAGGGATTTTATTTAGAAGTAAAAGCACTGAAACTGAACCGGAGGAAATTGCCAAAAGTCCCAGAATGGCTTTGACAGAATTGCCATTTCTGAAGAACAGCTGAAATTCATTTTTCATATCTTTGAGAGTGAGCTCAATGAAAACCGTATTTTGTAAAGGGATTCTGTAAACCTTCTTCCAAGCACAAATAATTCCAAACAGGAAGGTTCTGGGGCGGGGGGTTATGTGGGTGTGTGCATGTGTGTTCTTCCCTCTAAAATTAATTTATTTTCTCTATCTATTGGAATGCCCTGTAAGGCCTTTAACACACACTGACTTTTTGAAGAATGATCTTCAGAATGATAACTTGCTATTTTATGGTGACTCTGTGGTTAGGCTTATTTACAGTTAATCTAAAATATTCATAAAGCACCACTTATTAATCATCCTTTTGGATCTTTCAAACAAAACTTAAAAGTGTCTTCAAAAATGTTACGGCTTTGTTTGTAATTCAGGTATATTAAAATGTTGTTTTGAAATACAGTTTATCTTAAAGAAAATTTGACAGTAACTATATTAATGGGGACGTTAAGTAATATATTTTTGATTAATGGTGTACCATTGAGAGAATAAGAAATGGAAGTCTATTATTTTATTCTTTAAATGTGCTGTTTAAATATATTTCCATATTTTAAAATAAAACAGATGCTAATTTCTGCTGTTCTTGATTTGGTTCTTTATTTAAAAGGAATACAAAATGTAAGTATGTCATAAATTGAGACTATAAGAATATTTATCAAATGCAAAGTGTGGATCACATGATTCTTTGTTGTTCTTAATTGCTAAAATTGTTTTTTGTGTTGTTAATAATTATCTCACTATTAAATGTGCAAAGCAACAATCCATGAATTAAAGATTTTTCTTAATCTGTTCAAACAACAAATTTTAAAAATAGCAAAAAAAATTAGGATGGGGAAATACCTCATTTGTTCTTTTTCATATGAGAAGGGAGATAATTGGCATCAGTGTTTTTGCATTTTCTAGAATTACCTATGTGTATAATATGCACATATACTCAGTCACATTATTTTCTAATAACTATTACAGTAAACTCTTAGTATTAACTTGGTGATACCCAGGCTATTACCAGAAACCAGAATAATTTGGCCTATTTTAACAGATCTTCATTCAGATCTTTTTAGTTTGTTAATGATGTACTTGTTTTTTTGATTATTTTTAATTTTTCTGCTTTATACTTGTTTTTATTCTGTAAAGTGGCCATAATCCTTTTTGGAAATAGAATGGCATAAATCATAAATATTCAAATTCTTTAAAACTAAGGCAAAAATAAATAGTCTACATTAAAGAAATTAAGAAAACACAGGCAGAAAATCCAAAATTATTTTTTTCTCAACTAAGGACTGTCATTTTATAATCCTTGTATCATCATCATCAAACCCAAGCCAGAGTCTACTGGGTACTTCACAAGCTGGCAGATACCATCTCCCAAGACATTTACGATGAATAATTAGCTTATGTTGCAGTTCCATTCAAGTCAGAAGAAATCCTCATTCCCAAACACAAGTAACCATCTAATAACTGTTCAGTCCAGTGCTCACTATTATCTAATTTCCATCTCGGATTACCTATTTTTCCTTTCACAATTTTTTTTTTTTTTTTTTGGTCTGGAAGTTTTTAAAGTTAGAAGTGAAGATGCCTTTGCTGATAAAGCATAAAAATTGTTGGTATACAGGTATACATCTGTGTTTTATCAAGTTTCTTTAAGATCATAATTGAAGAGAAAGTACAAAAAGTAACAATCAATGTCAATGCGTATTTAAGTAGAAAATGATGCTGTAACCAAGTTAGCAATTTTAAATAGCAAAGGCTCTGCCAGATTTTAAAAGTCTATTGTGATATTTATTAAAGGCTGTTTTAAAGACAGATTTCAAAGGCAGGAAAAGTCACATCAGATATAGCCTTTAAAAATTACAAAGAAATTTCAAAAATCAAAAGCATGCATGTTAACTTTTGCATCCTTGTTTCAACTTCACTAAGTCAGCTAGCCTAAAATCAATTCTGGTCCAGGCGTGGTAGCTCACATTTGTAACCCCAGCATTTTGGGAGGCTGAGGTGGGTGGATCACCTGAGGTCATGAGTTTGAGACCAGCCTGACCAACATGGTGAAACCCCATCTCCACTAAAAATAAAAAATTAGCTGATTGTGGTGGCACATGCCTGTAATCCCAGCTAGTTGGGAAGTTGACTCAGGAGAATTGCTTGAACCTGGGAGGCAGAGGTTTCAGTGAGCTGAGATCGTGCCATTGCACTCCAACCTGGGCAACAGGAGCGAAACTCCATCTCAAAAATCAAATCAAATCAAATCAAATCAAATCTGAAAGGTCAAAGTAGGGGATGGGTAGATACAGTAGATCCTCAACTTCTGCAAATTATAGAGAAGAAAATAAAGTAGCTAATACTGCATAAAGAGCCTCAAGAATTCGTCAGTCTGGAAACAGGACCTAACTCAAGAGTTTAGTGAGACATAAGCTATATATATATAAGTTCATTGCGGATAATACTATATAGTTAAATATAGAACTTACTTAAAAAGCTGGACTATATTTTCTTTCAGGTATCTGCAGAAAAAAGTAGGAGAAAAATTCTCAAACTTGAGCATAAGCCCAATAAGAGAGCTTAGACTACGTATCACTTTCTCTAGCAACACACACACACGTACAGGGGAGAAATGAGTACTGCATTAGTAGCATTTTCTGATTTCTATTTGCCCGGAGCTTTGGTTTCAATGACCTTTCCATGCGACAAGAGACAGACTAGAAGTCACACTATGTACGGCATCTACACATACACATATACTCGTGTGCAGTTATGGCATAAATGTAAGTCTTAAAAGTCTCTGATCTGATTAGTGAAGCTGAAAAAGCATTTGAGAGAAGCAAATGCAAAATTTCTCTTTTGGAACTTGACATTTAACCTGTGACCCAAGGAACTCCCACTGAAAATACACTAAGGAATATAAGCTCACACCAAAACAACCAAAGGAACAAACAAACAAAACAAAAAGTATCACAATAAATGTACAAACAAGGCACTATAAGAGGTATAAGAAAAAATGCTAACACCAAACTCGTAACTGTCTTGTTTACTGAATTATTGGATATAGAATATAAGTAAGTATATTTTATGTGATTTTTTCAAAAAGAATAAAAACATAAGTATAAAAAGATTTTAAATGACTAAATAAAACATCTAAGAAGAAAAATCTTTAAACTTTATTGGATGTGATCAATAGTGGTTTTGATATCAAGAACAAAAGAGATAGTGAGCTGGCTGACAGATCTGAAGAAACTATCCAGAAGGCAGCATTGAGCCAGATAGAGATGGAAAATCTAACAGAGAACTAAAAGTACATGGGGACTAACATCCATCTAATCAGTCTTCCAGAAAATTGGGGACAATATTTGGGCTAACAGTACGCTTCTCAATCAAACTCTTCTCAACTTCAAAGTCAGTCAACTTATAATTACTGTCTTTAAATTGATAAGGAAAAATAACTTACTTAGAATTCTATGTCCTGCAAAACTATCTTCAATAGTTAGGGCAAATTAAAACATTTTTGAGACAATAAAACGGAAACTGAAAAAGAATTTATCATTAATAGCAAAGCCACTGCTAATGGCTATACCTCAGGAAGAAAGAAAATAAAGTTCAAAAGGAAATATATGCAAAAATGATAAGTAAAAAATAGTAAACATGGGGGATAGATTAAAATAAATATCGTTTAACAACCATAGTTTAAAAAGCAGAGTAGAGTTAGAATAGTGTTTAAAGAGTTAACACAGAGTTTAAAACACAGTGAAACTATGGACTATATGCTAGAAGGTAGATGACTAAAAATACATGTTTTGCATTTTACTCGATGATGATGATTAAATTTGATTTGGCCTCAGAATTCATGGTAAAGTTTTAAGTGCAAAGATAAAAGACCAGAAAAACAATATATATCTTCTAAATAAGGGTCAGCACGCTTTTTCTGTAGAGACCTGACAGTACATAGTTTAGGCTTTGTAGTTTTATTCCAACTACTCTACTCCGCATCTGTAGTGTGAAAGCAACATAAATAATACCTAAACGAGCGAGTGTAGGTATATTACAATAAAACTTTATTTACAAAGATGTGTTGGATTGGATTTGGGTCCTTGAATTGTAGATTTTTGACCCCTGTTCTAAACCAGTAATTGCAATGTGATAAAATGCAATTATTTCAACAAAATAAAAAAAGGGGCCGGGCGCGGTGGCTCAAGCCTGTAATCCCAGCACTTTGGGAGGCCGAGATGGGCGGATCACGAGGTCAGGAAATCGAGACCATCCTGGCTAACCCGCTGAAACCCCGTCTCTACTAAAAAAATACAAAAAACTAGCCGGGCGAGATGGCGGGCACCTGTAGTCCCAGCTACTTGGGAGGCTGCGGCAGGAGAATGACGTGAACCTGGGAGGCGGAGCTTGCAGTGAGCTGAGATCCAGCCACTGCACTCCAGCCTGGGTGACAGAGCGAGACTCTGTCACAAAAAAAAAAAAAAAAAAAAAAAAAGAAGGAGAAAAAGATAACAAGAGACACATTAAAAGGGAGAAATGTTGCATAGAGTAATATGATAGAAATCCAGGCCGAGTGTGGTGGCTCACATCTGTAATTCCAGCATTTGGGAGACCAAAGAGAGAGGATTATTTGGGCTCAGGAGTTTGGCCAGCCTGGGCAACATAGTGAGATCTCATCTCTACTTAAAAAAATGTAAAATTGGCCTGGCATTGTGGCATGTTCCTGTAGTCCCAGATACATGGGAGGCTAAGGTGGGAGAATGTCATGAGCCTAGGAGATGGAGACTGCAGTGCACTCTGATCATGCCACTCCTCCCTGGGTGACAGAGTAAGACCCTGACCCCACCACTGCCTCCCCCCACCCGGCCCAAAACACATCCAGATAATCTCATAAAATGTTAAATGTAAGTGGATTGAAAAGTCACTATTACCATATTAGATTTAAAAATAGTAACTTCAACCAGTAGCTACATGTTATTTAAAGACCCAAAACCACAGAAAAGTTTAAAGTAAAATGAAGGGAAATACACATCAGGACAGCAATAGTCAACAACAAACAAAAACTCTGACTTAATCATATGTATAAAGTGTGTTTACACTTTAACACAAAACAATCATTACTAGAGACAATGAAGATCAACACATATTGATAAGGTTTTCAATCATTCTTATTTTAAGTTTAATAAGCTTAAGTGTACCTAATATTATGTTTTAGAAGTGAATAAATTATAAATTGTTAGAACTATAAGGATAAATCAAAAGTGTACAATTTTAGTGAAGGATTTTTAGCAAACTTATTGATGGATTAACAGGAAAAAAGATTACTGAGAATACAGCAGATGCCTTATTAACGAATATGACTTAATGGACATATATAGAACACTGCAGAATATACATTATTTTCAAGCAAATATGACAGGTGTATTAGTCCGTTCTCACTTTGCTATAAGCACATACCCAAGAGTGGGTAATTTATAAAGGAAAGAAGTTTAAGGGACTCACAGTTCTACATGGCTGGGGAGGTTTCACTATCATGGAGGAAGACGGAGGAGCAAAGACACGTGTTACATAGTGGCTGGTTATTTGACCATTACTTGTTTTAAAGGTGAAAGTCAACAATATTGTGCCAAACAATACATCTTGAGGTCAATAAGCCTTTCTAAGGTGTTCTACTTAGGACTTTAAATAGTTTGAGATGGCAAACATTTCTCCAAGGATGTCATGATAGAAAGAGGAAATATTTGAAAAATATTGACTATTGAACATAGGGGCCCAATGGATCTGATCTCACACTAACCTTCTATTATTGAGGGCTGTTATTAAGTGAAAATAAGTTTAACTACTCTGTATCCCCCAACGCACCTTGAAAACATTTTTTTAAATTCACCAGTAATGTCCTCTCTAAGTTTTGCCTGCTGATATTCTGTTGATTCCTAGAGACTTTTCTCATTTGTGAATTCCTTCAAAATGACCAAATACACCAACCATGTGTATTTAATCCCTCTAATAAATAACTATAGCACTCTTATTTTGATACATGCTTCACATCATCCTATTACGTCAGTTACTACAGTTATTTGGAAATATACTCCATCTACATTGAAAGATAAGGAAATCTTAGCATGTTCATTAATTTATCAATTCCTCAAAAAGTTATCACAAAGATATTCTCAGAGTTGATGCTCAATAAATGGTTTAGAAATAATTGGAAAATGGCCTAATTTATGGTTTAATGGGAAATAAATAGCACATCTAATAGAAATATCACCAAAATTGAGAAAGTGAGGGGATTTAATTTCCTTATTTTCAAACCAATAGACCCCAAGCATCTCTCACTTTTAGAGTATGCTGATCTAGATAAAACAAGAAACGCAATATGAAACCCACAGGATGATTTTGTTTTTCTAAATTATAAGATGGAAAAAAAGCCTCCCATCAAGGTAGAAAGTGTTGCCTAATTCACATAGTGGTGATACAGAATTGGGCATAGAGACAAAATGAATGATTTATGTAGATATCCATGAGAAGGGCATTTCAGGCAAAGATAGCAACGATTGCAGAAATATGGTTGGCATATTAGAAACACAGCAAGGAGACCATTGTGGTCATGCAGAGCGACTGATGGGAAAAGAGGAAGAACACAAGTGTAGGCTGATAGCAGGAAGCCAGGTTGTATAGGATCTTGAAGGCCACTGGAAGGACTTCGAATTTTTACTCAGAGATGCATAGCCATTTGGAGGTTTTGAGCAGAAGAGGCCATGACTTGTATTTTAAAAGGAATCTGGCCATGTGAGGAGAATACTGGGTGTTACAGTAAAGGCAGAAAGAAAGGAGGGCAGGTTAGAAGACACTGAAATAAGCCAGGCCTAGAAAATAGGATAACTTGGACTAGCATGGTAATGGCAGAGGTGATGAGAGGTGATTGGAATCTGGAAATATTTCACAGGCAGAGTTGATAAGGTATGTTAATGGGGTGTGAGAAGAGAGTGAATGTATTATTCCACTCTGCATTGCTCTAAAGAAGTACCTGAGACTGGGTGAATTCTAAAGAAAAGAAGTTTATTTGGCTCATGGTTATTTAGGCTATACAATCATGGCACCATCTGCTTGGCTTATGGAGAAGGCTTGGGAAGCTTTTACTTATGGCAGAAGGCAAAAAGGGGAGCCAGTGTGTTACATGGCAAGAGAGGGAGCAAGAGAGAGGAGAGAGAGGTCCCAGACTATTTCATACAACCAGATCTTGCTTGAACTCAGAACCACCAGGAGGACATCATGCCATTCATGAGGCATCTGCCCTCATGACACAAACACCTCCTGCTAGGCCTCACCTCTAACACTGGGGATCACATTTCAACATGAGATTTGGGGGGACAAACATCTAAAGTGAGTTAAGAATTCCTGTTAAAATGGCTCAAGTAACTGGAAAGAAGGAGGAATCATTTATTAGGTTCAGTCTAGGACAGAAAGGAATTGTTCCAAAGAGTTGAGACCTTGGTTATGGGCATGTTAATGTCAGAGTGGGATGCCCAGAAAGCAGTTAGAAATATAAGTCCTGATGTTGCAGGAGACATACTGGCCAGAGATACAAATCTGTAAGTCATCAGCATGTAATGGCATTTAAAACCATATCATCAGCGAGATTACTACTGTAGGTGCGAAGTACTGGAAGTAAATAAGAACCCTCCTCCAACTTTTACTGCTCAGCTAAATCACACCAGGGTCTACCTGTGGAAAACAGGTATTGAGGTGAAGTCCATCAGCATAGTGCTGGGGATGTTTCTTATGCCACAGGACTTTAGGAATGAAGTTATCTCTGTTTAATGAGAAGGGTCATTTGGAAATCTCTATATGTTTTTCAGAAAATAAAATCTAGGTACTAGTTACTAAATGTCTTCACTTGCTGAAACTTTCAGGTAGTCCAAGGAGCTTTTGGGAAAATGAATACAGCAGTGAGGGAAAAAAATATAAAGAATGAAGCTAAACATCTGGGAACATTCGTATAACATTTCATCGATATAAATGCTACATGAATATGAATTTTTAATGAAAAACAAAAAAGTAATACATATTTTTCACCAATACTGTATATGTGGTAAGAAAAAAAAGAGCTTAAATTGTAGCATAAAAGGTTTAGGAGAGACATAAAGAAGGTGTCTCTGATTTAAAATACCACTGAACATTAAGATGGCTCTCCAAGAAAAGACTTTGGAAAACCCTTTGCAGAAGCGATATTAGTATTTGATCACCCTCATCTCTCACCATTGACAAGATAGTTCTGCCTTACTTTTGATTAAGGTCCTTTATATATTCTTAAGATTTACTTGGTTTACACAGCTTTATTTTGTGCTAAAATTACATCTACTTTCTTTTTGTAAACTTGCTATATTTTTTGCATTAAGACCTAGTTATCAAGAAAGTTTGTTTTCCAAAGAATACTAAGTACTAGTCCAGAAGAATTTGTGTCATGGGGAAACAATGTTAATATTAATCCAAACACTTCTAGATGTTGCAGTATTAGTGTGATCATTCTGTAAGTGGAACATATTATTGGGATAAGATATGTTATTATTAGATATAATAATGTGTTCTGTGACAATACTAATAAAATGTGTAGAATTTTTGGATGCATTTTTAAAATCTGTGCTGGTTTCTCTTATTTCAGCTTTACTAGTTTTGAACATCAGTACCTCAAGCCTTATCTCTAGAGCCTGAAGAAGTCTTCTAAAATGCTTCATATTTTATCTGTTTTAGTATTCAAGGTTTCTAACAGCTCTCACAGGAAATGCTACATCCTAGATAATGTTGTAGGAGCTGATTTGAAAGAGTTTATCCAAGTTGGCTGTGTGTTAAACTAGAATGAACACATTGCAGAAGTCTGTTTTCTTACTTTTTCTTTCAAGCATCTCCTCATAAGGATATAAAGAGTGCCAAACAATCAATTAGAAAGAAAAATACTTTATCTGTTTGAAATAATCGTTATCAAGCCAGTTATGGCCAAGGGATATATAAAACAATGTTCAACTCCACTAACATTTATGAAAAGACAAAGACCAAAGTAATGTCACAATACACACTGGATTGGCAAATAATTTTTAAAGAATGTTTTAACATGGTTGAAGAGAATATTATTGTGTATTATGTTGCTGGTGGGAATATAAATTGGTAAAATAATTTTGAAAGCCATAAATATAAAAATGTTAAGAAGAGCATTCACACACATACCACCTAAGGATTCTTCTCCTCAATTTTTGCCTTGGAACACTTCTGGAGATCTGAACCTGGAAATTATGCAAGAAGGTTTATGGCAAAACTCTTTATCTTGGAGAATAAAAAATATATGTGCGTATGTTATAAATAAAAATATGGATGTCACACAGATATTTATCTGTAGAAAATGGACAAATATATCACATTATATAGCAGTGAAAATAAATTCATCACAATTCTATAGATGAATCCCACAAACATAATGTTTTAGAAATAAAGTATATGATAGAAGATTACGTATAGTACGATGTAATTTTTATAAATCTCAAAATACAGCAAAACTCAATATTTTAGGCAAATATGTATGTACATTAAGGAATAGCAAGGAAATGGTTAAAAATATTAAAATTCATGATAATGGCTATCCCAAAATTATGGCAAAGTATTTAATAGGTCAGGGAGATGTTTATAATGCTACTTCTTAGTATAAATGATAGTTAAAAATCTCATCTTATAAATTTTTAAAAGTGTATATGTGATTTTTACCTCAGAGGGAGATACTTACACAAAAACACAGCTACAAGAGGCACAAACAAATTGAGGGTTATTACTGCAACAATCTATCACATTTATTTTTATATATTACTTTGCATATGTGCAATATTCAATAACAAAAGTGCTTAAATTTTTTTTTTTTTTTTTTTTTGAGATGGAGTCTCGCTCTGTAGCCCAGGCTGGAGTGCAGTGGCCGGATTTCAGCTCACTGCAAGCTCCACCTCCCGGGTTCCCGCCATTCTCCTGCCTCAGCCTCCCGAGTAGCTGGGACTACAGGCGCTGCCACCTCGCCCGGCTATTTTTTGTATTTCTTAGTAGAAATGGGGTTCACCGTGTTAGCCAGGATGGTCTCGATCTCCTGACCTCATGATCCGCCCATCTCGGCCTCCCAAAGTGCTGGGATTACAGGCTTGAGCCACCGCGCCCGGTCAAATTTTTAAAAAATCAAATGATTAACACCTATGAAGTGATGTATGTCAAGATCTCAAGATGCTCAATGGAAGAAGAGTTATTCTCATTGGTGGGATCAAGTCAGACTCTGTAGCAGAGGAAACAAATATGGGACTAGAAGATATGCAGGCTTAGGGTTTTTGGAGGTCAGAATGCATTGCAATCTAGCAGAAAATATAAGCATAAAGCAAAAAAGGGAAAGGAGGAAGGGGGGATTTTTTTATTTATTTATATATATATACTTACTAAAACAATAAGGTTTAAATGACAGCAACAGGAAATGATACCTTGTATGTAGGAAAGAGTCAGATAAAACAGGACTTGAATAATAGGAGAAAGGGTTTAAAGTTTATTTGGGTGGCAATTAAAATAATTGAAAAATTGTACTTATGAGAATGATATAGAAAAATGTAAGGAAGACTTTTGTTATACAATTTCAGTTGCCATTTCAAATCCCTTTTTTCTCTTCATTATAGACATATAACTGCCCTATTGGAAACTAGCTGCTTACCTTGCAGCTAGTTCTGGTGCCATAACTAAGTTCTCGCTAAAGAATGGGAGTGAAAGTGTTGTGTGCCATATTTTTTTTTTATTTGGATAAAAAATGTTGCTTGTTTCTCTTTCCCTACCCTCCTACTGAAATGTGGGATATTTCAGTCAGTGGAAAGAGAGAAAGAGAGAAACAGACAGAGAGGGAGAGGGGGAGAGGGGGAGAGGGAGAGAGAGAGGGAGGGAGAGACAGAGAGGGAGGAAAGGAGGGAGGAAAGGAGGGAGGGAGGGAGGGGGAGAGAGAAATACATAGAGTGAGAGAGATTTTTTCTGACTTTGGCTTCTCTTCATTAGAGCATTAGCCATTATAGTAGCTAATACAAGCAATCAGGCTGCAGTGTGAAAACACGTGTGTATAGTAGGGAACCACAAATCTTGGCAAGAAAAACAAAAATGATTTATATGCATGTCAATTATATATTTGTAAAGGCTGCATGAAAGACTGTTGAGAAAGGTCTTATGGTAAGTTTACACATTAAAAAATTTAAAAAACTGAAGTTCATTAACAATGTCACTACCTTCATTCTAACCTGTATTGTTTCTCATCACTCTTGCTACAGTATGATGACCTCCGAACAAGCATCCATTTTCATTCTTGCCTGTGGCAGATCACCCAAGGATTAGGTAAGTTCTGCCACCAGAATAATGTATCCAAAATGTAACTCTGATTATGTCATTCTCTTGCTTAAAATTCTTCAGTTACTTCCTATCTCCTATTAAAAAAAAAAAGAAAAATCCTAGATCTCTAACATACCATGCAAGACTCAGCGTCCTGGAGTGTGTTTTCTCATTTTTAACTAAGAATAATAACAAAAAACTACCTGATTGTTCCTGCGAATATTTGTAATAATATTTTCAAATATAGTTCTTGGCACAAAGAGGAAAATTACTGAGTGGTAGCTATAATTCTTATGGCATAAGAATCTTGAGCAAACTCCATTAAAATTTAGTATGGGGTATGACTATAGGAAGCAAGAAGTTATTAAGGCAAACATTGGCTAACAGAGTTCACTGCGTACAAACCAGCCTTGAAGAAAGCCATTTTAATAATGGAATTAATAGTATAATATCTTTGAGACGATTTTTTGAATAACTAATCAAATTTCCTGATTTTCTGAATTTATCAGGGTATAATGATATTCTGAAGATAAGTCTTTCTGTAGCGTCCCGAACATGTTTGTACAACTTTCCTCCTGAATTCCTGACAGCTCAAGTTCATATTAATGAGGCCTGTGAAAAGAACATGAAGATGGTCCTTTATTACCTTCAAATGAAGCTACTTGATTCTTGAAAAATATAGATTACTTATTTTAAAGAAACTGAACATTTTCTTAGCCAAACTTTGGTTATTTGCTATTTGATAATGGACAAGATGGGAAGTCAGAAAGCCTAATACTGTAAGATTATTCTTGATTCTTATTAGGATCCTTGTGAAAGTAATAAGCTCATTATAGAAACTCTGGAATTGGAATCTAAACAATTTCAGGGAGGAGAGATAGTTTAGATAATTGTGGATAAACATCTAAATTTGTTCAAAGTAATTGCTAAAACTATTGCGATTTGTTCATCTTCATTGTTTACCGTCACATTGCATGTATATACCCTGTAAGGAAGAATTTTAAACAATGAAGTGATGTAATAAAGCCGAAAATGCAGAAAGAAAGAAATAATGTAAATGTTATCCTAGCTTTAATTAGAGAATGGATGGAAAACAGGAGGCCAGGTAGGAGAATATCCATTCCTCACACACTTTGTTATTCTTTGCTATTTGGTGATTGCATTCATGTTGTTGTGCATTGGTGTCTACTAGTGCCCCCATTAAAAGGTGATGCTCTAGTGGTGGCCTGCAATACCCCACACATTCCTACAAAGAATGAGCCTCAGACATCACATTCTCCTAAATCACTTCCCCACACAGGCAGATCGATAGAGGTATTTTCTGAATGAGGCCTTATGAATCGAGAGTTTGATTATATTAAAATTAATTGTGAATGTTTGTGTAAGATTAAGTGAGAAATGATATATGTGTTCAAAAGCAAATAAAAATTAACAATGGGAAATATGATGTCTCTTGTGGCCCATAGAGTTAGAGAAGGCAGCCAGAGATAAAGCTGGAGGAGACTCCTATGTGCTCCAAGGAGGCTGATGGTAGACTGTATTAATAGACCCAGTTGTTTATCATTCCCTGCATCGATACCCTTTGCTATCGAACTTTGAAGTTTCTCTCATTAAAAAGGTGAAGTGTGTTTTTCCACTCCTCGCCTTTGAACTGGACCACATGACTTACTTTATCCAATGGAAGGTTGAAGGGTGTTACATGAATAAAGCCTTGAAAAACACTTGTGTGATTGGACTTTCTTTATTGTGACTCTGTTAATGCCATGAGAAGGACATGTTTAGGTTAGCCTGCTGTTCCAGGAAAAAGAAGAGAAACTCTTATGGCTAAAAACCTAAGGTTACATGAAAGAGCACATGTAAAACCAACAGAGCTGCTAAGCTTTGCACAGATTAGATTAGCTGATCACTAGGTAACTTGAAGACTTGTGAATAATAAGTGCTTATTTGTGTATTCTGCTGTGATTTTTGTGGTTGGTTGTTACACAGCATTATTGTGGCCTTAGCTTACTATTACAGAGCTATAAAAATAAGTTAGTATTTTGCTTCATGAGCTTTATTTTCCTTGTCAGTGGTGAAAGACACTTCGTTGATATAAGAAAGGCTCTCAATGTAAATACTACTGTGCTCTCTTTTCTCAGCAATGTTAGCGCTGGACAAGCAAATAGATCAATGTATTTTACAGCTTATTTCTAGAATAAATATATGTTTATTTTTCCATAGGAATGAAACTCAAGATCTACTCTTAGATCACAGCCCCTATTACATTATAATAAAAGAGGAAGAAACTAAAGTTAATTTTGCTGTTCATATCAAGTAAATTTCATTATTGTTGTCAAATCACAAAAGTGATTATTATATTCTTTAAACAAACAACATTTACTTACAATTGAAACTACTTTTACATTATCTCTTATTCTTTAATTTTGTAGAAAGTAAACATATAGTTCTATATCACGTACTTTGTCTTCCATGAATACTCATGGCAATTAAGAACAACTACTGTGTTTCTGTTGAAAGTTCTCAAATTGTCACTTTGGAGGACCAAAAGATTAAGTTATTTCCCAAGAATATTTTTAAAATTTATTTTTAAGTAAAATTTAGTAAAGATCTTGGGGGAGAAAAAGAGTTTATGATTTCATTACGTGGTAGAAATATCCTGAGACTTAGATATTGTCTCTTACTAGCTAATATATTTTGTTTTATAATTTGTATAGCTGTATACAACTATATATTCATATATTCAGATACCTGTATCTTACCTGTATAGTTTTATTATACAGTTATTTGGCTGTCTGTTGGCTTTTTACGTTTTACGTAACATAAGGTTATTTTTGACATGACTGATTTTTTGGGTGAGATATACAAGATTAAAACTTCATTTATAAACTCAAAACACTTATAACTGGAATTTTTTCTGGAAGAGTATACTATAGTGAAATAAATCCACTGGAAAATATTCACTATGTGATATCCTTCAAGGGCTGGTCCTGGAAAATAAGTAGAATAGAAAGACTACGTTCCTCTTTGTCTGACCCTAGCCCTCTTGCTAAGAGAATATTTTTTTCTTAGAACAGCATACCAATTCAGATTCCTTCCCTCTCAGGTATTTGGAAGGCTCATATTTCTTACTAGTCCAGTTTAGGAATGTCTGCATGGGCCTCTGAGACCAGAAATTCCTTTTGTCTCTTCTCTGTTCTCCTTAAGAAACCAAATACCATGTATCACTAGGTCTCATTCTTGATTGGTTCTGCTCTCAGTATGTTTATGTCTGGAAAGTTGTAAGGGTGAGATCATTAGTTCAGTGTTTCATCTTACCTCAAGTAATAGATTTCAGTGTCAATAAAATGAAGACTCAATATGGAGATACAAACTTCAGATACAAGTTGAAAATGGTTCATTTGATAACAGGAAATTTGAAAACTATTCAGTGGAGAAGAGACTTTTGTACAGTTGGGTCATATGGAGAACAAATGGGGTCAGTTCCTGGACTTTTCTTGGCCAAGACTTGATCCTGAAGAATTACTTACTGTAATATGGAGTTTGAACCCCTAGCTATGTTCTTCCTTATAAAAGTCCAACCAATGGCATTGTGTATCTCCATGCAAAAACATTAGCTGCCACAAAAACAAAACAAAACAAAACAAAAACCTCCGAAACAGGAGCGGCAATGATAAACTATTGATAATTGTCTAAAAGTTCTATGTGTTACATAAAACCAATGAAAAGTGAGTTTAATACGAACAAATGCCGTAGGTCTGGCACGATGGCTCATGTCTGTAATCCCAGCACTTTGGGAGGCCTAGGCGGGTGGATCACCTGAGGTCAGAAGTTCGAGACCAGCTTGGCCAATGTGGTGAAACCCCATCTCTACTAAAAAATACAAAAATTAGCTGGACATGGTGGCATACATCTGTAATCCTAGCTACTTGGGAGGCCGAGGCAGGAGAATTGCTTGAACCTGGGAGGCAGAGGTTGCAGTGAGCCAAGATTGTGCCACTGCACTCCAGCCTGGATGACAGAGCGAGACGCCATCTGAAAACAAAAACAAAAACAAATACATGCCATAGCAGGTTTTTTGTTAGCAGAGGAAGAATACTATAAATGCTTAAGACAAGTATTTCAAAAGCAGTAGAGAAGGACCTATAAAATATTGGTAATTGGATCATATCAATCATTTCAATTAGTCTTGAATGTTGATGAGGGTCTTTTAAAAATCGTATGTTAACATTTTAAAATTTTGACTGAAGCATTTTTGACTTATGAAAAGGGTCAATCTAGTTGAATCATAATTGTTCTCTTCTAGATTTCAGCATACCTAACTAAAATGACAAACCAGAGATATGGAGCCTATTTATAAGCATTCTGTTAGGCTGCTAAAACTTCCATTTTACCACAAAATTTCAAACAATACAATTTCAAACCTAGGACAATTAAAGATAAATATCTTAAAGATTGAAATTTGAATATCTTATGGGAAAATTCTTACAATCAAAGAAATGTAACTTAATTACTCAATCACCATAAATAGATACAACTTGATTGTGTTATTTAGTTGGAATATAAGTGAGAATAATTTCTAGGATAGTGAAATAGTTTTGTCAATGGAATCTCATTTTCAAATCAACAATTCTAAATCTAAGGTTGTATAAAGTGTCAATATAAAAATTAAATTTCAAACTCATTTCTTATACCAATGAGAGTCTTGAATGATCATTACACAATTGTCTGAGTTTTATATTAATATGAGTAAAATAAAAGATGGATGAAATAATAAACAGCTGGTTAAATATTTATGTATTTAAGTGCTACATTAAACCGATGAAATAGGCAATTACTTTTTTGTATGGTGAAGATAATGTATAATCTAGTTTCTCAAATGAAAGCTGAAGGAAATGTTTTTGTGAAATTAGGAAGAGTGTGTTTGTGGGAAGAAATTTGTGAGTTAGATTGGGCATTTTGTCTGTCCTAAATTTTCAAGATAACTATTTAATCAACCATAGCACCTGTTGAACCTGTTTATCTCTAATAATCTAATTGTCAGAATTACATTATTATCAGACTTACCATAATGAAGTCAAAGAACCCAAATAATATATATAATATCTTACATTTACTAAGATATGTGTATATTTTATATTTAGGTTCCTGTAAGTGTCCTATACTATGAGACTATAAGCTATCTGAAGGAAAAGATTGTGAATATGTATGGTACTTTTTTTTTTATTTCTAGCATCTAGATAGGTGCCAACATTGTATAGACATAATGCAATTATAAATGCATTAGTAGGCAAAAGGATGCATTGGTTAAATAACTGCATTTAGATTGTTTCATTTATTAGATAAAGGGCAGAGATTCAGACATCAAAATGGATGTTATTGGAATTTTGTCTTGAGCTTAATACTTAGTATTTAAATGAGTATTTTTTGTTGTTGTTAACTTTTCAAATCCAGAATTAATTACCCATCTCTTAACCTTTGATTTTTTAATACCATTTATACCGTTTTTTAGCACCAGACTCACAATACCCCAGATATTTGCCTCTCTAGGACACTCTATTACTTGTGACCTTCAATTATATCTTTAATTAGGTGTCATTACTTCATGGTATAAGCTGTTTGATTCCCACCTTGGAATAAGACTTTTGCTGCCTTCTACTTCATCTCATTTCTCTGAAGAATGATTTCCCACTTCACATTTTCTTTTTAATATTTTATGGTGCAAGAAATAGAAATGAATTGTATTTTAGTCTATGATTCTGAATATATAATGGCTGAGTATCTAAAAGGAAAATTAGGTGAAGAGAGGCCTAGTGAATAATGTCAGTGCTCATTCCAGAACTCTGAATCCCTTTTGACAATCGTGTGCTCTCCCAATTTCAGGTGGAGAGTCAGAACTGGGAATTTAGCTATAAATAACCAGAAAATTTATAGGTGTGTCAGTATTAAAGTCTCAAACCCCTTGTCATCAGTGGGGCAGCTCTGAGGCAGTGCTTACACCCTAGGACTCTTGTGTGGGATCAGGTCAAAGAAGTTCTTTGATGGACTTTGCCTGAGAAGTCCAAAATTAGTTCCTTTGAGCTAAAATCAAAGTGTTGACAGTGCTGGGTTCCTTTTGAAGGTTCTCAGCAAGAATCACATCCTTACCATCCTTGCCTTCCATCTTCTAGAGGCCATATGCTTCCTGTGTTGTGGCTCTATGCTTCATCTTCAAGGCCAGCAACATAGTATCTTCAACTCTTTCTCAGTCTCTGATACTCCTGCTTCCTTCTTTCACTTTTAAGGGCCCTCGTGATTATATTTGGGCTACCTGGCTAATCCAGGATTATCTCACTATCTCAAGATCCTTAATTTATTCACAGCTGTAAGGTATCTTTTGCCACGTAAGGTAATGTATTTCCAGGTTCCAGAGATTAGGACTTGGACGTCTTTGGGTGTGGCAGTTTTCTGCCTATCAGACTTGGCATGTTTCCTCCGCCTCCCCCATCCTGCTCCACGTATTCCCATACCATTTCCCTAGGAGCATTTGTCAATAAATCACTTGCACAAGACGTTCTCAAGATGTGCTACCAGGGAACATGATCTAATACAGGGGGACTAACAGCGAAAAAGTGACAAACATCTATGAAAGTTGGGATCGATAATTGATTCAGGGTAGCTTTTGGTTTCCATGTTATTTCTCCTCTTGCACACTGTTTCATCAAAATGGTTAGGATCAGCATTTTAAAATACAATAATGGTGTTGGGAAACAGAAAAATGTTCTACCAGTAGACCAGAAAGTTTAAACAAACCCTGGAAACTAAAAAGTAGGTGGAATGGGATTAATGGAGAAAACAGAGCAGAAGAATTCAAGCCAAGATTCCAGAAGTGAGAGCAATCAATCCTGATGGAGCCCATGAGGAATTCTAAACTCTATGACATCAACACAAAGAGTAGGAGAGAGTCCTGGGAATCATCATGGAAATTAATTAATTAAACAACTGCTTTATTAATAGCTGGGCCTAGAGAGACCTTTTTCTTCCCCCTCCTCTGGAATATATGCAGATGATATGGCTAACAGCAGTAGTATTTGCCTCCAAGCTAGAACCTAACACTTGTCTGGGGAGGTATTCTAGAATGAGTCTTGGCCTGAGAGAGTAGAGAAGGATTTGAAGTAGCTCCAGACATTTACCTCAGACACCAAGAAAATATCAAGTAAAAGAAGAAAACAAAAGTTTCATCTAGCAGTGAAATACAGTAAAATACTTTATCTCCAGAGTAAAACTCTTCTTAATTTGACAATTGAAGGGATCTCTAGCCTGCCTGCTCCATACCTAAGCACCCTACAGTGGTACTGATTTGTTGACATGACCCTGCTCTCTAAGAGAAATCAGTGGTTGGCCCTGTCATTTAAAGGAGAAGCTCTTGGGAAAATAGGTAAACACAACCAGAGAGAAAATTCTATGACTCAACTTTGTACGTTTTGAGAACTAGGAGCTAAGATCAACACATACTTGGGGGAAGAAAAACCACAAAATAAAAAGAAAGAAGAAAATATGTCCATCAAATCCAAAGGAATTGAAAACGATATATGGAATAAAGAGAATTTTTCATATTTCTAATAGTTATATTCCAGGGCTTCCCAACCTCGCTACTACTGACGTTAAGGGTCAGATAATTCTTTTTTGTAGGGGGCTGTCCTAGGAATTAATTATTGGCTATTTAGTAGCTTTCGTGTCCTCAACCCACTAAATACCAGTAGCAACCCTCACAATTGTGACAAGCAACAATGTCTTCAGATGTTGCCAAATATCTTGGGATTGGGGGGAATTCTCTTAAGAAACACAGAGTATATTTACAGAGATTTGAGATATTATATCAATACATTAAAAACAGCTTCTTACTAAAAATAAACAATTAGATATCAAGACAAAAATGACAAATATTATCTCCAAAAATGAGACAAAACAAATGAATAAACTAAATAATACAATGGGTTAGGCTAAAAAACCAAACCAGTGATCTACAACATAAACACAAAGAACTCCCCAAATGCAAAGCTGAAGACAGATATTAAAACATGAGAGAAAGTAGGAGAGAAATGATAGCTCTTGGAGGTCATTTTATAAGATATCCAGAAGCAGAGAAAAGAGATGGTAGAAACCAATCAAGTATGTGTGTGTGTGTGTGTGTGTGTGTGTGTGTGTGTGTGTGTATGTGTGTGTATGTGTGTATATATATATATACACACACATATTTTTTTCTAAGCTGCCATAAGACATAGTTCTTCAAACTGAAAGAACTCCCAATTGCCAAAAGGGATAGACTAAGAGATACCTACATCTGAATGTTTTTAGGTGAAAAATTAAAATCTTGAAGAAAAAATTCCATCATCCATTAGAGATCAAGAAATAGCTTACATACAAAGAAATTAAGATCAATTAATCACTAATAGTGGACATGAGAAAAAATACAATGACTTCAATTAAAAACAGATACTTCTCAAAAGAAGACATCCATACAGCCAACAGACACATGAAAAAATGCTCATCATCACTTGCCATCAGAGAATGCAAATCAAAACTACAATGAGATACCATCTCACACCTGTTAGAATGGCAATCATTAAAAAGTCAGGAAACAACAGGTGCTGGAGAGGTGGAGAAATAGGAACACTTTTACACTATTGGTGGGACTGTAAACTAGTTCAACCGTTATGGAATACAGTGTGGCGATTCCTCAAGGATCTAGAACTAGAAATACCATTTGACCCAGCCATCCCATTACTGGGTATATACCCAAAGGATTATAAATCATGCTGCTATAAAGACACATGCACACGTATGTTTATTGCGGCACTATTCACAATAGCAAAGACTTGGAATCAACCCAAATGTCCATTAGTGACAGACTGGATTAAGAAAATGTGGCACATATACACCATGGAATACTATGCAGCCATAAAAAAGGATGAGTTTGTGTCCTTTGTAGGGACATGGATGCAGCTGGAAACCATCATTCTCAGCAAACTATCACAAGAACAGAAAACCAAATACCACATGTTCTCACTCATAGGTGGGAATTGAACAACGAGATCACTTGGACACAGGAAGGGGAACATCACATACGGGATCCTATTGTAGGAAGCGGGGAGGGAGGAGGGATAGCATTAGGAGATATACCTAATGTAAATGACGATTTGGGTGCAGCACACCAACATGGCACATGTATACATATGTAACAAACCTGCACCTTGTGCTCATGGATCCTAGAACTTAAAGTATAATAATAAAAAAAAAGATAAATACCAAGAAAATAATGAATACCTGTATTTTACCTAATGGTTTTTATTTATATCAGAATAATATGATATGGAAATATAATGCAGTGTTGACTAAAATATAATAAAAATAGGTGGACAAAAATGCCAAAATGAAAAATAAAAACAAAAAAACATTTTAAACTTAAATTTTCATATCAAGCCACACACAAGAAAGCAAGAGTACAAAATAAAAACATTTAAAAGTATATAACCCAGAATATTTCTCATTCATTTATTCCTAATAAAAATGTTACATGAGAAAAGTAAGTTCCTTAAGTAATTTAATTTTTTAAAAAATTACTTAAGAAAAGTAAGGACAGTAAGGAATAAAAATGGAAAAAAAAGTGCCATAAAAGAGGATGTCTTCAGGTACAAGAAGAATGATAGCCACTTATAACTATAAAAACATTAGAGAATTTACTGGACCTTTGTGTTTGAGACATTCTTTTTTGGGTTTCAGGGACTTAGTGACAAGTGTGCATTTCCTCGTCTAGGTACTTAGTCTCATTTCTTTATTCCTTATTAAATTGCATTTATTAATATATAACCATAATACACTAAATTCTGTTTTTATTATAAAATATTTCAAATCACTCAACAAATTAAAATTGAACTCCTGACAGAATGCTGAGTCAATAAAACTTAAGAATATAAAATATAGATGTAGCTGTTCCAGTTACCTATTGTTGACCCAGAGCCTGATAGCTTAAAACAACAAAAATCGTGTTATTATCTCTCATAGTTCTGGGTTGACCATGTTCTGCTAGGTGTTCTCAAGCTGGGTGTCTCATGTGGTTACAGCCAGATGATGGTGGGGACAATAGTCATTTCCAAGGCTTTCTTGTGAGTCTGGTGCTGGATCTGGCTGTCAGCTGGAGCCTCAACTAGGTCTATTGGCTAGAACACCTAAACATAGCCTGTACTTGTGATCTGGGTTTCCTCAGAGCATGCTGGCTGTATTTCAAGAATAAGCATCCCCACAGAACCAGGAGAAAGCTGGTTGTCTTATATGACCTACCGTTGGAAGTCAAGTAGCAACACTTCTACTGTTTCCACAGTCTGTGAGAGTCAAAGGGAGGGAAAAAACATCCCACATCTTGGTGAGTGGAAAGTCAGCATCATGCTGTAAGATGAGAGGTGGGAGATCTTAATGAGGCTATCTTAGAAAATACAATCTGCCACAATCACCAATATGAGGGATGTGAGTAAGTGGAGAAATGGAGTTTTGGTAAATTTCTCATCTTTTATAGTAGCTAAGCAATAGGTACATTCTACATCAAAATAGAGAAGTAAAAGCATATTATTGGAAGTCATAAGTCTAGCATTGGAAGATGTAATAAGCAAGATTTGCCAGTCCTGAAGTTAGAGAATTTGGTAGTGGAGTTATTTTTTTTAAAAAAACTCTGGGCCAGTATTACTCTGTAAGAATGTTATATGAACTTTTACTTAGATATATAATAGAATATATTAATAACAAATTATGTGAACTTTTATTGGTATAATACAATTTTGTAAAACAAAGCCAAAAAGTGTAAGTTCAAATATTCAACAATTAAGTTTATTTATTTCATCTCAAAAATAAATAGTCACTGGGCAGCAACTGATTACATAGCATTATATTAAAGTCAAGTGATTTTAGGTATAGGCAGCTGGAAGTGAAAGTTAACACTTATTTGGCCTAATTTCTGAGTTTTTCAATGGGAGACTATCTAAGAGGAGATACAAAGCAGATGCCTGCTTTTCCAGCTTCACACAATTTTTTCAGTTGTAAAACAATTGTAGGCAGAATTCTAAAGATGTCCCCACAAGAGTCTCAACCTGGGTTAATCATACACTAATGTAGAGATTGTCGTTAAGATAGAATTCTGCTTGCTAGTCAGGTGACTTTAAGATAAAGAGATTATCATGGAGTATCTGAGTGCACCTAATGCAATCACATCGATATGGTTTGGCTGTGTTCCCACCCAAATCTCATCTTGAATTGTAGCTCCCATAGTTCCTACATATAGTGGGAGAGACCCAGTAGGAGGTAGTTGAATCATGGGGGTAGGTCTGTCCCATAATGTTCTCATGATAGTGAATAACTCTCAAAAGATCTGATGGTTTTATAAAGAGGAGTTCTATTGCACAAGCTCTCTTGCCTGTCACCGTGTAAGACGTGCCTTCCTCTTTCACCTTCTGCCATGATTGTGAGGCCTCCCCAGCCATGTGAAACTGTGAGTCCATTAAACCTCTTTTTCTTTATAAATTACCCAGGCTCAAGTATGTCTTTATTAGTATCATGAGAACAGACTAATACACACATGAACTCTTAGAAGCAGGAAATGAAAATAGCAGAGCCAGACAGAGATGCAGCAGAAAAGGAAGGCTGGAGAGGTGAGGCAGGAGGGGAGACTGAACTGTGAAAAATGGAGGAAGACGGGCACAAGCCAGAAAATGTGGGCAGCCACTAGTAACTGAGAATAATTGTCAGCCAACAACCAGCAAGACATAGGAACCTCAGTCCTACAACCACAAGGAAATGTATTCTGCCAACAACCTGAATGAACCTGGAAGCACATTATTTCCTAGAGCCTCCTGTTAAAAGCCTATCCTGCTGACACTTTGACTGCAGCCTTGTAAAACTCAGAGAAACCAGTTGGGCCAACTTAGATTTCCAGTTTATGAACTTAGAGATAAGTATCTTGTGTTGTTTTAAGCCAGAGTTTGTGGTAGTTTGTTATGGCAACAATAGAAAACTCATACAAACACTAGAACAAAAATCAAGGTCTTCTGACACCTTGTTTTTTTCTCCTTTAAATGGACAAAAGCTAAAAGAGACTGTCTCTTCTCTCAAATTGTTTATAATTTAATTTGCTTGGGGAAAAAAATGTGCACTGAAAAGAAAATATCTGAGGCAGTCCAAACTGGCAGTCCTTTATATGACAGATGTTCTATAGGCCACCCCTCAATAAGTTTCTTAACACCAGCCTGGGACAATAGCTTGCATATTAGACCACTGTTCCAAAGCCTTCCCTGTTTTGCTTCTAATTTTCCCTGCCAGTTTCTATGCCTCTACTTTCTGATATGTTTTCTGGACTCTTGATTTGGACTTATCTCTAAAGCTCACTAAACTCTGTTTCTAGCTTAATTCTTGATTCCGTAAACTTCTCTTATTTCAGTAGCCCCCGCAGATTTTGGTAAACACTTGTTCTCTCTGCCTATCCTCTGGAATTCACTGAATGACCCACTGCCTTTCCCAAGTGTGACTATTTGGCCCAAGCACCAAGTTTGATCAAAACTTCATTTTTGCTATTGTGAATAGTGCCGCAATAAACATACGTGTGCATGTGTCTTTATAGCAGCATGATTTATAATCCTTTGGGTATATACCCACTAATGGGATGGCTGGGTCATATGGTACATCTAGTTCTAGATCCTTGAGGAATCGCCATACTGTTTTCCATAATGGTTGAACTAGTTTACAATCCCACCAACAGTGTAAAAGTGTTCCTATTTCTCCACATCCTCTCCAGCACCTGTTGTTTCCTGACTTTTGAATGATCGCCATTCTAACTGGTGTGAGATGGTATCTCATTGTGGTTTTGATTTGCATTTCTCTGATGGCCAGTGATGATGAGCATTTTTTCATGTGTCTGTTGGCTGTATGAATGTCTTCTTTTGAGAAGTGTCTGTTCATATCCTTTGCCCACTTTTTGATGGGGTTGTTTTTTTCTTGTAAATTTGTTTGAGTTCTTTGTAGGTTCTGGATATTAGCCCTTTGTCAGATGAGTAGATTGCAAAAATTTTCTCCCATTCTGTAGGTTGCCTGTTCACTCTGATGGTAGTTTCTTTTGCTGTGCAGAAGCTCTTTAGTTTAATGAGATCCCATTTGTCAATTTTGGCTTTTGCTGCCATTGCTTTTGGTGTTTTAGACATGAACTCTTTGCCCATGCCTATGTCCTGAATGGTACTACCTAGGTTTTCCTCTAGGGTTTTTAATAATAATAATAATAATTAAAAAAAGAAGGGGTGAAAAAAAAAACTTCATTTTTAACAATTATGGCTGATATTCTCAAAAGCAAGAAAGGCTAGATTACAGAACGAAATTTTACATCAATAGAATATTTCTCAGACAAGTTAACATTTTCCTTTGTGAAACTGGCATTTTTAAACCAGGGTCACACTGTATAGATTGCAGACACTGCAGTATATATGCTTCAGTGCATTATATTTTTGCATGATTTATAGTCATGTCTACATATTAGTACTGTGACTGTGTATGTAAATGTGTAGAAATGAATGTGTAATTTCAAGTCATCAGTCTTTTAAATTTAAAAATATGAAACTGTTTGACTTAAGCAAAAAATATGTAAATTGTTGAAAATTCACACAATGAGAGTGCTGTATATATAGAAATAGGAAGCAGCTATGGATTTTATTGAAAACCAGAGTAAGCACCATTAATAAATACTTCAAAAAAGCTAACAAACTCAAGTATTAAAATAAACATGCAAGACTCCACTATGTATGGAAAGAACATTGCATCTCCCAGCTTTTATAAACAACTTCATCCCTTCCTCTCACTACTCATAAGCTTTTCTTTGTTAAATATCCTTCTCAGTCCCAGTCTATATTTATATTAATAATATGTATGTGTTATTAATAACATTTGCACAGGAAAGAGAACTCCATGCAAAGAAGTTTCTAAAAAGCAAAAGTATGTGTTCCAAAAGTCTGTACAAAGTTAGTTTTCTCTTTATCCCATCTTTCTTTTTTTCTCCTTCTTTTTCTTCTATGACAGAGAATCCCTTAGAGATATTTGATTCAAGAGTAAAAAATAGCCCAGAACTTTCTCCTAAATCTTGGTGACTTCATAGTCCTTCATATGGTACACCTGTACTGACTTTAGGCAATTTAATAATATAAAAGGGTAGAAAATGTTATGCTTCCTCATTATTAAGAGACATTCCCCTTAATTCTGATGCTTCTTTGGAAGAAAGTAGACTTCTATCCTTTGACCTCTTCTCCCAAAAAACACAATAATATATATAGGACATTGAAAATTACTTCCTTCTTTCATTAATGTTGAAGATTTCTATAAATGTAAAGAGTAAGAGTTTGCAGAATGTATATTAATACACTAGGACTGGATCCCAATCAGTAGTATAAAGAGCTTCAAAGCCTTATGGGTCAGATTCTTATGTTTTTATGTTTATTCCAGCCCTTTTGCCTTGTAAATCACATGTTTGAGATTGAATAAAACAACTCATTGTTTTTCCATGTGAAAAAAACATCCATCAATTAACATTTTCTGGTACTAAAAAAAAGTCAAACATTATGCTGGTTTGCTATCCACACAGATATTCTAAAATTAATCTTTCAATGGTATTAACTCATTTTAGTTATATAGGTAACTAATACTTTTTGAAAGGATGAATAAAGATGATCTAAATTTGCTTTTTTTTTTTTTTTTTTTTTTTTTGAGACGGAGTCTCACTCTGTTGCCCAGGCTGGAGTGCAGTGGCGCGATCTGGGCTCAAGGCAAGCTCCGCCTCCCGAGTTCACGCCATTCTCCCGTCTCAGCCTCCTGAGTAGCTGGGACTACAGGCGCCTGCCACCATGCCCGGCTAACCTTTTTTTTGTATTTGTAGTAGAGACGGGGTTTCACCTTGTTAGCCAGTATGGTCTCGATCTCCTGACCTCGTGATCTGCCCGACTTGGCCTCCCAAAGTGTTGGGATTACAGGGGTGAGCCACTGCGCCAGCCTATATTTGCAATTTTTAGCATTTCAATTGTCTAAAAGATATTTCCTTTAAATAGTCTCTTGGTTAATAAAATATGCAATCCTAAGAGTATCTCAAATTGTTTAACATGTTCATTACTAAATTCATTTGGAAGCACTCCTACCATGGCAGCTATTTGAAGGAATGAAACTGATATTTAAATGTCAATTTTTATTTTGGAATCAATCTTATCAACTAAAATTACTTTCATATGCTCAATAAAGTCCTTTTGAGAAACTTCAGCAGTAACAATTTACACAGTTTAAGAATTTCTTTAAGAAAAATAGGCTAAGAATTAAAATCTAAATTTGAAGAATAAAGTTGGTGATCAAATTCATAATGCTCTTTGATGCCAAAAATTAATAGATGAGAATGATTTTCTTTTGTGATTGGTGAACTTTCCTCAGAGATATTTAACATCATGGTTTTAAATATGGCAATTCTGATGGCTAACACTATGGAGGGCAGCATAAATTTGTTGTGCCGATTTTATGAGTTCTGTTGGTTTAATTTAAAGCTTAATTTTTTCATTTTCATATGATAGTAATTCTTAGACAAAGTCAAATCTTTCTCCCTTAAAAATATACATGGAATAAAATTTATCTCTCAATTTACAACATATGTTTTTAATATAAACAATGACATAGTTCTACATGGATAAATAATTTAACTATTTAGAATTCATTTCCTTTCCTTTAGCTGCAGCATGGCCCCCTGAATAATATAATTATAGTTCTTCCCCTTAATTACTTTCTCTGCATGCACATTTAACAATATAAATGTTGAAATGTAGCATTTTTGCATTTCCTAGAGTATTACTACGTAGAAAACCACTTCCACAGGACATTAATGTGTGTTCCAGGAAAAAAAAAAAAAAAAAAAAGGAGATTTGCAATATATATTTGAAAAATACTGAATTAACAAATTTAAACAGGTTTATTTATGGTAGGAATTCTGACTAATGTACATTTTTGATTTTCGGAAGGGAAGTGTAATATTTATTACATACCAAACAAGATTATTTGACAATGGAACTCTTTTACCTAGAGACTATCAAGATAGTACTGTTCTTCTGAATCTTTTTTTATGAAACACTGATTTAAGGAATACTGAATGTATGCCTATTTTACTTATTCAGAAATAATTCTTGAATCATCTCTTACAAATTTAATAAGACAAAGTCTGTCCTCAAAGAATTTACAATTCATAAATGAACCAAACACACACAAATGACAACAACTGGTTACATACAATTATAATTCATTATGGTAAAAGTATTAAGAATAATTAAAAATCTAATGAAACATACAAGAAGGAGGGAGAAAAGGGAAGAAAAAAGGACTGAATCTGGCTGAGGAAAACGGGAAATTTCCTCCATTCGTTGGTGCATCTGTTTTCTTTCTTTTTTGTTTTTTTGAGACTGAGTCTCAATCTGTCGCCCAGGCTGGAGTGCAGTGGCCCGATCGTGGCTCACGGCAACCTCCGCCTGCTGGGTTCAGGTGATGATCCTGCCTCAGACTCCCGAGCAGCTGGGATCACAGACGTGCATCACCACATTCAGCTAATTTTTGGATTTTTAGTAGAGATGGGGTTTTGCCATGTTGGCCAGGCTGGTCTCAAACTCCCGACCTCAGGTGATCCACCTGCCTCGGCCTCCTAAAGTGCTGGGATTACAGGCGTGAGCCACTGCTGCTGACTTTCAAAGTGTTTTCCAGAAGAAATAGAGAAGACATTTCACATGGGGGAATATAAAATGTTTTTGTAAGGTTTGGAACTACAAAGACCTAAAACCATAGTTACACAGTTCATGTGTTAGAAATTATTCATCCTTTGAATTCATGTCCTGTTTGTTTAGAAATTCAATCACTCATATAGTCTATGTAACATACTGTTTAACTACTGGTACGTTGAATATTGAAAAACCGGAAAATATTTGCAAACTCTATGCAACTCATTAGTAACTCATACTAAATAATTAAACAAACTATATGAATATTTAAAACAATTACCTTGCAAAGTTGATACCTGTATAAGAATACAGATTTGTATGACAAAGGATTTGGAATTTTAATACTTGTTTAATCTGATGGCTAATTCTGGTCCTCTGGCCACATGTCTATGGTGAAGGGCAAGAAACCCAAATTTAATATTTCATTTGCTGAAAGATTTTTAGACCATTGGTCTCCAGACATTTTAGAATGATGCATTCTTATCACTACAGTTTTGTAGCATGAACATACATTATGTGTATATTTATTTATATATAAATTACATGCATAAATCAATAGAACGGCAGAAAATTATTGTTCATTATGCTATACCCTAAATATACACTTAAAAGGAGAGCTAAATTGTTAAATTTAAAATAATATTTTGAAATAAATTGATAAAATTGAAATAAGCATATTTGAAATATAATATTTAAGGAATTTTCAATTTATCTTTTAATGGTAGAAACCATTTTAAATACCAATATTGTAGTAAGTGCAACGTAACTAAATTTGCCTTGTGAATTTTAGAATATTTGTTTAGTAATGTATGATACATCAATTTAAACATATCTTATGATTTTTTTTTCTACTTCAGAGGGAGTATTTTATGATTTCAAGGTTTTTTTTTTTTTTTTTGGCTTTCAAGCTTGGTTTTGATGTCATCATAACTAGACAACTCACAATGATACATAGACCTAAAATTTTTGCAATTTGGCTAGTAAATTTTCATCTTCCTTGATTTCAATTGATTTTTCCTGAATATTCTTTTGAAGTTGCACTATTTTATTTTTATTTATGTTTATGTTCTATATCCATAGGTTTTTGGGCTACATGAGTAAGTTCTTTAGTGGTGATTTGTGAGATTTTGGTGCATGTATCACCTGGAAGTTGTACTATTTTAATAATGTTAATAAACTTGTTTAAAACCCATTGAAACTTTTCATTTGGAATGTTTGAAAAGTGGTTAACAACTTTTCTCAAATTAATTTTATGTGTACACATATAATTTTCATAGGTGAGGCACATTTTTAACCACAAATCTTATAATACAAATTTTCCAAAATAATTTGAAAAATTCTCTCCTATGTCCTTTTTACAAACACTAATTTTACTCTGAAGGTTACACAAAACGTGTTTCTCACTCCCCATCCCCAAGTATGTCTTTGGCAACATATAAATATTGGATAGTTATCTTTTGCAGAAAAGGGCAGCACATATGAAACACTTGTTTTTTGTAAAAGAAATATCCATAACTCATATTCTTTCTCTCCCTCTTTGAGGGCAATAATAATTTTTGGAATTGTAAAATAAACCACATATGCAAAAGTGAATGAAAATTTGCATGTATAATTTTAAAACAATAAAAAATGTGTATATCCATATGGCCACTACCAAGTGAATAAACAGAAGCTTGTACTCTAAAAGCTCCTTGTCTATGACTTTACTTGCCCACTTCCAGTACCTCCTCCTGCAATCAGTTAACCATAATATTGAATTTACTGGCTTTCCACAGATTTTATATATACATATATGTAGAAAATCATAAACAGTAGCTTATGTGGCTTTGAACTTTATATAAATAGAATCATAGCATATATTTATTCATGACTTCTTTTGCCCAGTAGTACATCTCTGTGATTTTAATGTACTGATGCCTATGATTCTAATTAACCCATTTTCACTACCAAATCATATTCCATTGTATAAATACACCACCACTTGTCTATTTCCACCGCTGATGGACTTTAGGATTGTTCAAAGGTATTTTGTTTGTTTGACTGGTCGGATGTTGTTTGTTTTGCTATTATTAACAAGGTTGTTATGAACATTATTATGCATACCTTTGGGAAAACATATGTAAAAGCTCCTAGCACCTAAAATAACTCTTGAGAAGTAGGCTTTCTTGGATATATGATACATGCATGTTCAACCTTACTATGTGATACATACCATATTCCAAATATATTGCCCACTTTTTTACTTATACCAGTAACATGATTCTTGTTGTTTCACATTCTCATGGGCACATAGTACTGACAAATTGTGGATATGAAAGGGTATTTCATTTTGGTTTTAATTCTTATTTTCCTAATTACTACTAGGATTGGACATCTTTTAAGATTAGAGCCATTTTGTATCCTACTCTGTGAAATTCCTACTAATTCCTTTTATGTAAAATGGTGGTAGCAGCGTATTTTATGCTTTCTTACTGATTTGTAGAAGTTAAATGTACGTTCAGAATATGCAATATGAGTTTGAAATGTCTGTTCTTGAATTGTCGCTTGCTTTTTATACACTTTTTATGGTATTTTTGATGAGTATACCTTCTTAATTTTTCACATAGTAAAATATATTATAGTATTTTATGCTTCTTAAATTCTTTTTTGGGTCGTTTTCTATTCAACAACTTCTTTTTTTTTTTTTTTTTTTTTTGAGACGGAGTCTCGCTCTGTCGCCCAGCCCAGGCTGGAGTGCAGTGGCGCGATCTCGGCTCACTGCAAGCTCCGCCTCCCGGGTTCACGCCATTCTCCTGCCTCAGCCTCCCGAGTAGCTGGGACTACAGGCGCCCACAACCGCGCCCGGCTAATTTTTTGTATTTTTAGTAGAGACGGGGTTTCACCGTGGTCTCGATCTCCTGACCTTGTGATCCGCCCGCCTCGGCCTCCCAAAGTGCTGGGATTACAGGCGTGAGCCACCGCGCCCGGCCAACAACTTCTTTAAATATTTTGTCATGCAGTAACAGGTGAGTCTATGTGGGATACAGAAAATTTTTCATGATCATTTTCCATTTCATATCAGAGTTATAAATATTCTGTTATTTATAATGATAAAAGCCCAAAATTCACATAAGCAAACAATGGCGTTCAATCTGTGGCAATATACTGAAAAGAAATGAGTGATCATGTGGTACTCATTCTCCCCAGGACTCACTGTAATGCTAGAAAAAGGGACATCAGTGTGAATGCATCTATTTTATAATGTAAAAAAATTATTTTTAAAAAATTGGGTCAAAATATAAATATAGCACTGGTTTATACCCGTACATTGTTGTGGATGGTCTTATGCATCCTTTTGGATTCATGCACCTCGTTTGGAGACCACCATTCAAGACAAGCTGTCTTAAAACTGAGGCACTCAGACCTTTGGGTCTGGACTTAAGCAGACCCAGAATTTTTAAAGGAATCAGTATCCATATCCTCAACTTCCATCTGTACTATTGTAAAACTGATCTACCTGGAGAACAGAGTTTGCTGCTATTCCTTTCCAAATACCCCTTTCACTATTGCCCTTTCTTTATCCAAGTTGTAAAATAAACACATCTCACTCATCCATCCTGATTCTTACTAGGGCATATTTCTTTTAAGGGTAAAAATCTCCCTCCAGGCACAAAACTGAGGGACAGTTGTTCTTGGGGTAACTAAAAAGATCATTACTCTTATGACTATATAATAAAACTTTTCGCAATTCACACAACTTGTTTTCATGCAAAATTAGAAATAATTTAAATAAGATATAATCTGGTATATTATTTAAAATATTTTTGGCCAGGTGCAGTGGCTCACACTTGTCATCTCAGCCCTTTGTGGGCCAAGGTGCAAGGATCACTTGAGCTCAAGAGTGCAAAATAAGCTGGTCAACAAAGTGAGACTTCATCTCTTAAAAAAAAAAAAAGAAAAAGAAAAAAATAGAAAAATTATCTGCGCATGATGGCATGGGCATGTGCCTGTGATTTCAGCTACGTGGGAGGCTGAGGCAGGAGGACTGCTTGAGCCCAAGAGGTCAAGGCTGCAGTGAGTCATAATTGTACCACTGCACTCCAGTTTGGGTGACACACATGTGCACACACACTCTCTCTCTCTCTCACACACACACACATATATATGTATAATGTAATTTTCATTTTAACTTTAATATAAAACTTTGAAGGAGTATTTAAAAAATTAAGTGATAAATCTAGAATTAGACTTCTTTTTTTCCTTTGTAACTATTTATAGGTAACTGAAGTGGTTACATACAGTTTATTTCCCCAAATGTGAAGACTAACTATAAAATTTATGTTGAGTCCTGTCTCATTCCAGCAATAGAAATATTCATCTACGTATACACCAACTAATTTCAGAATCACACCAATTTTATTAAGCCACTTTCAAAGAAATTTTTTTATGTTTAACATATTAAACATATTTATTCAATAATCTGAATAAGTGAATCTTGAAAAATTTTACAGTTAGAGTTACAGAAAATAATGTTATTTAATTCCATATATATATATATATACACACACACACACACTATTGTTATAGTTATGACAAGATGTTCCATATGTAACCTATTTAGGTAAGATTATAATATATTAATAATATTTTTAGGTAGAATTAGATTGGAAGTATAATTTAAAAAATAAAATAGGTAATGCAAAATTTCTGATTATCTTCTCATATATTTTTAAAATTTATATGTACCAAATAGCTATGATATTTACATTTGAATAGTTTTAATTGAACAAATGATTTGACAATTTAGTTCTATAACATCAGTATTTGCAAGCACCAATTATAACCTCCTTTGCAACCAAAAAACTACTGATAAAAAGAAGTTAATTTTATAATATGCAATGGTTTTTTCAAATATTGTATAGGCTATGCAGAAAAAAATTCTGCAACACAATATTTAAGTGAATCAACCATCTGTGCTATAAATTGATCAATATTTAATAGTGATAGTAGCATAGGGTGTTTAAAAACACTTCTGTTTTTAGGATGCTTATAGTAAATAAGGATCTGAGTTATTGAAATAAAATAAAAAGCTACCTTAATCAATATTTAATATATCTTTTCTTTTGATTCAAAGAAAATTAGAAATTTTGACTCCATCTCACAAAACTCTACATTTTCCTAAACAGTTACAAGTTGTTACCAGTACTCATTAAAGGAAAATGAGGGAAGCTCCATGAGAAAGATATAAGCAGAAAACTGAAGAATTGTCCAATGTAGGATTTGCTAATACTTTCCAATAGAGGAGGACCACTGACTAATTGATCTCGACAGTAGTTGAAAAAACTTTATAATCTTAAAGAGTGTCAAACTGGTCAGATTTTCCCTCTTATATTACTTTCTGCTAGCTGGGCTTATTAAAATGAAATTATCTTAAGGTGTTTAAATAGCCTTCTTAGTTTTCCTGGCAGATAAAGTTTCAGGGAAATAATAAAAAAAGGTATATCTAGATCCACTTAAAAACAAAACAAAAACAACTAATGGCTAATAACTGAACTTAAGTTTGCTTTACGTTCTTGGAACTAAGAAAAGAATCAGCAAGCATTGTGTTTGCCCATGCAGCTATGAAATTTGACATCCTGAGGAGCTATTACACTTGGTGATCCACACGATTATCTCCAGTGAAAATTGAATGTATAATGCCTGCCCTGTCCATGGGGGCGCTACTCAGATTCCCAAAGGTGAGGAGGTTACCGTAATCCCTGTTTTAAAGTTACTCCATCACTTATTAAACCTAAGTGCTCTTATGTTTACACAGTTAACTTGGCCAGGGAGAAGAAAAAGGTGAAAAGTGTTCCAACTCTACGACCCAGTTATTTAACAAAAATGCAAATGGCCATTAACACTAGTAGACTTCTTTAGCTCCTGTTAACCTAGGCATTTTTTTTTTTTCATTTAAAGCCTGCTTAAATTGTGCCTAATGTACCCCAACATATATGTACCAAGAGGTTTGTGAAACCATTCAAAAAAAGAAAAAATGCCGAACAATTTTAAGGTCTGGTAGTAGGATATTAGTTACATAAATTGTGGTTCATCAATAGGTTATAATTCCATGTCTTAGAAGAATACAAACTTTGTACACAGCAAATTAAGTTCTCAAAAAAGCAAATAGGTGATAAAATAGTAGGTAGGCTGATACTACAAAGGCTTATTGTAATAGTTGGAAGGGGGAACCAAAGTATTAACTGTGACTATCTCTAGGTGGTAGGATTCATGTGAGATTTTTCTGGTTATTTCTCAAATCATGCATCTGATTTTAATCAGAATAAAATTATTGACTTTAGGAAGAGAAATTAAAATACTATTTAGTTAATGATCCTTTAGTTAAAGTGCCATTAATTTCTTTGGGAACTTACTGCTTAGCTTTGAGAATGTCAATCATGAGCTAATTTCAAGTGCGGTAAGGCCTCTGAATGGTGATTTCTCAAGTGAGCAAGAAAGGGGCTCAACCCTGGTGAACAACTAGAATAAAAACAATGGATTTCCTGAAATGCTGCAAATTTATTTAGTCTGTGTCTGTGTGATACCCGAGTAAAATTAGCTCTTTCAAATCATATGATCCAGGAGCCAAACTCAATAAAATGTAAAAATCAGCCCCCAGGGGTGTGAAATCTAACCCGAAATTTCCCTTTTCGTCATGGGTTTAACAATAGCCTAAAGAGACGAGCAGAAAACAATTTGGCTGGATTATATATATATCTTTTCAAAACAAGAGGAGTCTATGATTTTTTAATGTTAGAATAGGTCTGATTGTATCTATTTTTCTTTCCTATTCGTTAACTTATTAAACAGGGAGTTCTAGCTTTTCCATGCTGTCAATGCTCTTTAGGGGAAAAGATTCAAAATATGCTTAGAAACACCAAATCATCTTTAAAATAAAATTGGTGCTGCTAACCATAGCCTCCAAGGCCCAGTGAAAATCAGTGCCTGCCAAATTTTCCTGAGCTAATTTGCTCGTTATGCTGGTTTTCTCTTTCTTCCTTGAGTACATCCAGCTCATTCCCATCCAGGACCCTTGCACTTGCTGCTCATTCTGCCTAGACAGTTTTTAATATTAGGCCTTCCCATGATTGGTTCTTTCATATCATTAAGTCATAGCTAAAGACACTAATCTCAGAGAGGTTTTCTCCAATCCCACCAATCAGGTACCTTATCTCAAACAGGCAGCCGCCCCCCTCATCTCTCTCAGTGATCACATGACTCTGTTTCATTGTCTTTCTAGCATCAATTACAACTTGAAATTAACTTTATTTACTTGCTGAGTGTCTGTTTTATTCTCAGTTGAATTTGAGATTCCACATCTGATCCTGTAAATCATAGTCTGTCTTGTGAACATGATATCCCCAATGCCGAGAACATAATACTAGTCTTGTGCCTGGGACTTATTATTCTAAACAATATTTATTGAACGAACAAATGAATAATCTTCCTTCAACAGATGATATTTAAATGTATCAATCACAAATATGAAATTTCACATAAGGAACTAATGGGATTTATTGTTCCTAAAAATATTAATAACGTTGACAGGTAAGAAGTGAAAGAAGAAAAATAAATTTAATAACAAAAATTAGTTTCACGAATTAACATGTTTTAAAATCTATTTTCATTTTCCATAGTAACAGTCTTTGTTTTCTTCTTAAACTTTTCTCATGTTCTCTGTATATTACCCTTATCCTAGACCAATTATTGAAAAATCTATATTAAAATAATATGTGTGTCTATGTGCACAGTTTTTAGCCCCCAGTTTCTAATAATACAACTGTTTGATTTGGACAGATGGGAGATTTCCTTTTTGCATGTTGGCCACATTCAGCCCTGATTTGTTATTGTTTAAAATTCTGAGAATGTTTTACACACGTTTACAAAGAAAAACATTTGGCCTCTGATAAACGAATGACAAGCATGATATAAACGCTTGGAGATGATCCTTTCGGATCTGTGCAAAGAGACCTGCACATCTGTCTCCAGCTGTGCAGCTACTCAGCACAGAAATGACTAATCCTGGTTTGGCCAATGCCAGTAATTATTTTTACTGTTGATCTGAAGATCAAAGGTTGTTTCCAGGAAGTAAGGACAGGGCAATGGACTTTACTATCTGAATACAGTGGAGATTTATGCAAGCTATTATTTGGTTCATGGTTATCGCATTAACCTGGTGCTAATGCATATGGATGACAGCAGAAATGTAAACAGTCTTGAAGTGATATTAATTATAATTAGTTAAAAGTAAATTAATCTAGTGGTTTTGAATCATCTTTACCCTTTTGTCTAGCCTCAAATTCTGACCCTAAATGTGAGGAAAATCCAAAACAACTATAGCACACTTTTAAAACAGAGTGTGCTGTTCTATGAAGGATTGTATGAATCCTTTGCTATTATTTTAACATTTTGATTAAATCATGCTACATTGAAATTCTTATTTTAAAGATGAGGTTTTTCATAGGTGAGATTAGTCTAATTCTCCAGGTTGTAACAATTTTAAATTCATGCAAAATCTTAAATGTGTAAATTTTCTATATTTTTTTCTTCCTAACCAGGGAAAAAAAATCTCAGGTCTGGAAACACACTACTCAGAAATGCTGCCCATTCCTATCCCCGCAACAATCCATCCCTGCTTCCTTATCATTTCTGGCATATCTACCCCAAATCCTGCATTCAATAATGTGCTACATTGCTTATTCTCATGACTCCATATTTGAGATAGAGAAGGTATTGGTCTCAAATGCAGATTTAGTTTGGGATCTGCCTGTCAGTGTGTTAATTATGGTTAATTTCTTTTATGTGTTAGGCACCAAGCTAGACATTTAGCACACATTATTTCCTCCAGTCCCCACAATTCCAAGTGAATATGCTTATCCTCATTTACAGATAAGTAAATTGAGACCCCTTAAATAATAAGGATGGCATTACAGTTTACATTTGCTACAATTCAAAATAAGTCCTTTATATGCTATATAACATGGTCTCTAGTAAATGTTGCTTTTAATTTTAAGTTAATATTAACTTCTGTAGTCATTCTAGGTTAGAAAATCTGGTTTGTTCTTCCTTGAATCTTTAGTTTTTACTTATTGTGATGGAATTGTTGCTTTGCAAATGGTAAAATCCATGAAGGGTAGGACTTCTAGAGGTGGCTATATGTTTTCCTGGAGTCATTATAATACATAACTTATTTAAATAAACTTTCAAATGAATTGCATCTTCTCAAAAATAATCTTTCTTATTTTGAAAAAAAAATTTTAGTTTTTATAGTGTCACTTATAGAAATTTGCACCAAACGGACACTTCATAAATTCAATAAATTGTTATACAACAAGTAAAAATACCTGTTGACTTTAAAAATAGGCCAAGTAGGCCCGGCGCGGTGGCTCAAGCCTGTAATCCCAGCACTTTGGGAGGCCGAGACGGGCGGATCACGAGGACAGGAGATCGAGACCATCCTGGAGAACACGGTGAAACCCCGTCTCTACTAAAAAATACAAAAAACTAGCCGGGCGAGGTGGTGGGCGACTGTAGTCCCAGCTACTCAGGAGGCTGAGGCGGGAGAATGGCGTAAACCCGGGAGGCGGAGCTTGCAGTGAGCTGAGATCCAGCCACTGCACTCCAGCCTGGGCGACAGAGCAAGACTGCGTCTCAAAAAAAAAAAAAAAAAAAAAAAAAGGCCAAGTAGGTGGAAAGCCATTTGACTTCTTTCACCAAATGTTTGTAATTATTTGCATGGAACGAGTACATACAGACACAAGATTTTTCTCTATGGTTCATTCTATAATTAATAATTTTAAATCTCTCTTTTAAAGACTTTTATGAGAATTTTTAATTTTATTAAGTCCAGTGAAATATAAAGTCTTTTGTAAAAGTGTGCAAGTATATTGCTTGAGAAAAGAGAATGTGGGGGTGATGACAATTGGGGATAATTGATTTAGATAGAAATGATGCTGCCATGAAAAAAAACAATGCTTACCACGGAATTCATTTCCTAGTGTAATAATTCATTAGGTAGTGTGAAGCAGATCACCAAAGCACCTTATCTCCCACAGCACCTTTCTTAGACCCAGATCATATTTCTTTAGACTAGACATTGCAAAAATAAACAAAAAACCCCAAACCGTATCTTGTTTAATTGCCACTTTTGCTCTTAATTCTGATTTCCACACGGCAGTCAAATAATAATCTGGCATATTTGTTCATGTACCTTATTGCATAAAAATCTCTCAGTGACTTCCCAGTGTCCTCAGGCCCCTGTGATCTGGTACCTTGACACCTCTCCAGCCTCATCTGCTTCTTCACTTTCTAAAGTTGAGATCATCTGCCTTTTCAATCCATTGCTTTTAGTAATCATTCCTCTGGCCACAGGGCCTTGCACATGTAGTTTCTGCCTGTCTTCCCACTGCAGACAGTTGAATACTTCATAGCCCAAGGCCACTGGGTCATTCCAGGATCTTTCTATGTGCCTCTTCTTTTCTCCATTGAGAAGAGGTAGTAAAAAAAATAGAGCAGAAAGAACAGAAAAACTCCAATGACTGCTACAACAGCAACCATTTACTGAGTGTATATTTTCTAGTAGGCATTTTTTGTGCATTAATAACTAATTTAATCCTTGTAATGACGCTTACATGTAAGTGGTTTCAAATGTGAGTAAACAAATCTCATATTGATGCAATAACTTAAACTAGTAAATAGGAAAGTCAGAATTCAAACCTAAGTGTCAAACCTCAAAGGTACTATTACCATATAGCTTTTTAAAATATAAGTCAAACAAGGAAAATTATATATGCTTACATGGCATATCTTGATTTTATGCATCTCCACTTTTTCTTTACTTCATTTGTCACTATAATGAATATTTAAGGAATTTCCCACTGTAAGCAACTGTATTAATGACAACAATTGCAACAGCAGTTCAATTCAGTGGTGAAAAGCCTGGAGTCTGGAGCCAGACTGCCAGATTAAAAAGCCCCTTTATTATTTGTCACCTCTTTGTCCTTAGGAAAGCTGCCTAACTTCAGTTTCCTAGCTGCAAAATGGGAATAATGATATCCTAAGTTTTCTCACAGTGTGAGGATCATACAGTGCGAGTAAATAGGCACAGAGTCATTGGCAAGGATAGGCAGTGTTTTAAAATGAGAGCCTAGTGAGTGTTTTAAACGTATTGAGAGTCTATGGCATGTACGGACTGTATTAGAAATTTCGCATATTCTATAAATTGTTACATTTACTCTTGATCCAATTTTTCCATCCTCTACTAGCTCTATGACTGGCAAAATCTCCTGTAGGTTTCTCCCTCCAAATAAAACAAAACAAAATAAAACAAAACAAAGATTGGTTGTACTGTTTTTTTTTTAATCAAATTTTCAGGTATTAAAATAGTTGACTTTTTCATTATCTGATTTTTAAAATGATATATTTTAAAGGTATATAACATCTAAAATTTTTAATATCATGGGCTTGCAGACCCAGAAGAGACATCAGAACAAGATCAGCAATGGTGCCAGGCAATTGAAAAATGGCTCTCAAATAACTGCCAGCATTTCTCTCCAGAAATGTGTTATGTGCTTTTCAAATGAATAGCCCACTATTATCTGCAAACTTTATATAATAAAATGTATTTCAAACTTTCTGGAGCAATGTTTACCTATACATATGAAAAAGATGTACAGTTAAGTATCAGGGGATCTAAAAGATACTATCTCATTTTAATTAAAAAGGAAGGAATCTACCTACTTAAGAATATCCTGAAGCCTGTGTGCACGCATGAGTTTAAGTTGAATACTTCTTAAAGAAAGGCACTTGTACCTGGGATGAAGCATAAAGGCACAGTTCAAAATAAGCAATAGCAAAGCATCCTTAGAATAGGCCATTATCAAAACTAATGTTTCATACCTTGGCATCAATTTAAAGCTAATTTCAAAGGTGACTAGAACCATCCTTAAGAAACCTTACCAATTAGCATGTAAGTGAACTGACTATCATATGATGATTGTATGTGTGTGTCTGTGTAATTAAGAAGTGAGCTTGACAAGGATCTACAAAATTCTAGACAATAAAAGTACATTTTGTACTTTTATGTGTCTTTGTATCTCTGTTTTATCTTAACTGAACCTAACAGGGCATGTGTTTCCACGTATTTCCTCACCCTCTAGTAGAAGTCCGTAAACCCTGGGAGCTCTTTCTCACTTGTTTCCCCCATTTGGACATCCCTCCACTTTCTTGGCCTCCCTTTACCTCATTCCTTTAACTGGCTTCAGTAAAATACTCCTTGCTTACTTAATGGGTAGAAGACATGGATCCTACACTTAAGAAACACAGGACTTTCAAAATAAGAAGCATGAATTTGGCTCTGTCATTGCTGTTGAACAGAACTGTAGTGTATGAGGTTCTACATTAGGGCAACACTGTGGCAATATGGAAAAGTCCAGTAGAATGAGTCATGAATGTAGACCTATATCTAAATTTCAGAAAGGTCTTACCACAAGCACTTTAATCATGACACTTTTTAAAGGAATTAATGTATGTTTCTTCTCTCTAAAAAGAAGATGGGCAATTCACAAATGTTATTTTTTCCAACCCATTTGAACATAGTAGTGAATGACCTTTTCAATGCTTTGCATTTTGTGGTAAAACTTCATAAATTCTATAAAAATCACAGTAAACAGACCTTTAAAATAACTTGGAAAAAGTTTAGAGAAAAATTCCTTTCTATTACTATGTTTATAACATGAAAAACCTTGTCTCTTCTGTGAACTTTTTACTACCATATTACTCAGGTAACCATTTCAAAGCTTTAAAGCTGTAATACACACTTACTTCGAATTTCTCAAAGAGATTCCAAAAAAAGTATGTTTTCCAGCCAACTTAAAATGATAGGCCCAAAATTGTGTTTAACTTAGAAATATTTGTATTTTGAGGGAGAGAAAAATGTTTTCAATTATGTTTATGTTGAATGCCAGCTCCTCATATATCACAACTGTGGATAAGACAAAGTTAAGTTTATTGCTCACTGCAGTGTGGGAGAACACCACTTGAACAGAGCTTTGGGAATGTCTCAGACCAGGAAGGGCAAGACTGAATTTTATTGGGATTCTGAAACTTGGTTTAAGAAAGCAATGGAGGGAATGGAGCAGGAAGAAGGGGTTACAGGAGGAAACTTGATTAGCTTTGGGAAATTCTTATGACATAAGAGGCTATAATTGGTGCAAGCAGCAATGGCAATATTTTTAGGCAAGGGGTTCAAAGAATCTTATTAGGTTAACTGTCTGTTTATGTCTTCTGTTGAAAAGTTGATAAGTCTTTTCAAAAGTTCCTGTAGTAAACAAAAAAGACAATTCCATAAAGACCACTGAAGCCAGGTTAATGTGGACATTAAGACATATATAGGAATAGGTTCCTTTTTTCATTTGCCAAATAACATAATTAAAAACATACTTAAATATTACTGGTCAGGTGTGGTGGCTCATGCCTGTAATCCCAGCACTTTGGGAGGCCGATCGGGCAGATCATGAGGTCAGGAGTTTGAGACCAGCCTGACCAACATGGTAAAACTCCCTCTCTACTAAAAATACAAAAAATAGCTGGGCATGGTGGTGGGTGCCTGTAATCCCAGCTACTCAGGAGGCTGAGGCTGAAGAATCACTTGAACTCGGGAGGTGGAGGTTGCAGTGAGCTGAGATTGTTGCAGTGAGCTGAGATTGCGCAACTGTACTCCAGCCAGGGCGACAGTGCAAGACTTTGTCTCAAAAACAACAACAACAACAACACAAAACCACTTAGAGATTACTATAAAAATAAATGTTTCCTCCAAATAAGTGAAATTTTTATTGGAACTTTATATAGGCCCATAGAGAACACATATATTTACCAAATTAGTTTGGTAAATAATCATTATACATGAATATTTGTGGTTACACACTTGCTAGAGTCATAAAAGAGAAATATAGCACTTATTTTCTTATCTTTTTTTATATTTTTAAAAGCTAAAAAGCCTTATTCAGGAACACATTGAAAATACTTGAAATAATAAAAACAAAATAACACTGTTAAATTGAACTTTATGTACTATGTAGAAATAAATTGCACAGAAATGTGCTATGAACACATCTAAAAATATTTAGTTTAAAAAATAAGAGATTTAATAGATTGAAAAGTTTAGTAATTCACCAGGAATAAAACATTAGTGAAATGAATAGAAAATATTAGGTCACTATTAAAAGACTTTTGAATTTATTGAGGCTAACCCAGGTCAAGTGCTGTAATAAAAAAGACTGAGAATTTTGAAAGTAGTGTTTACGACTACTTCAGTCTTTGAGATTTGTATTTTCTCAGTAAGAATGCCTACTGTCTTCTAATATAATTTCACAAGGTTACTTAGGTTTATGAATACTACAAGAAATAACTTAAAAATTAGAAGTTTAGGATAAAGTACTAAAATCAGGATGGAATTGCAGAGAAAGGAATATATCAAGAGCAAGAGAGACAGATAATAGATAAGCTGAACGAGGAAATAATTTAAATGTTCTAGCTTTAGAAAGAGGCTTGCATAAAGAATGAGTACCATCTACCAAAAGACAGCATTTTTTAATCAAAACATTTCTGGGTTAAATGATCAATCCTAAGCACTCTTAAATCATTGGCTTCACTATTATAAAGACTGTTTTCCCCACCACTATTCAGGGGCTGAAAGAGCCGAATGTGGAAGCTGACCAAGCAGTATGAAATACTTGAAATATGTCTAACATAATTTATATCTTTTCGTTAAGCATTGCCCTCTTCAGAAACTGCCCTTTAAGACATTAAAAGTCTCAAAAGAGCCCTTGGTAAGGAGGGGATCATAGAACAGAAGGGATTCTGAAGCTGTGAAGTGCTATGAAAAGGACCTTAAGGGTAACAAGAAGACATTTTATTTGCCTTGAAGTTTTGCCTAGGATCTCTCCTGCTTGTAGGCATGAGGTGTCAGGACTTATTTGTGAGTCCAGTTGGGTGTTACACGTTATAAGTTTTATGCCTGCTGAGCAGGAGAAGGTCATCCATCCATGTGTATCTTGAGTTTAAAAAACAAAAACCAATGTCTGCTAAAGTATGATTACCGATTTATTGTTTCCAAATTGAAAATATGAAATTAAACAGTTCAGAATTCATTTTTTTGGATTAGAAAAACTTTGGACATATCCAGGCTAAAGAAAGTTTTAGTTCTTTTAGGAAGTAACACATTTTTATAATGGAAATGTTCAGAGCTTCATAGCTTTTAACTTGTGTAATAACAGTTGGGATGGTTTGCTACTAATTCAATAGTTGAAATGGAAAACAAGAAAAATAGCTCAAATTTCGAAGTTTGGGTGTTTCAGTTTGTAAAATGTCCTAAAAACATGTAGGTATGAAACCAGTGTTCTCATTATGACTTATGTGGAAATGAAGGTTTTCAAGGTACCAATTTTACTCCATATCAAGAGCACAGTTTTACAGTGATTTTCATCAATCATCTAATCATTTTTTTTCTTTCATTACCTGAGATTTACAGATAGCGGATATAATTGTAGTACGTTGTTTTCTAGCAGTTTTATGCTTAGACTTTTTAACATAATAGCACTTCTTTTTCCTTGGAAATCAGTAAGATCTCTCTACTGTGTCTTGCAAGACAAAGGTAATATGTTATGTGAACTTAACTCCTTGGCGCTGTTTTAATTCTTTGCAAAGCGTCCTCTTTGCCACAAAATCACCTTGAAATAATTTCAGTGCTGCTTTATGCATATGTGATTCAAGAAATAAAGAAATAGAGATTGAATGCTTTTTATTTTACACATTTGAAGATTCAAGGATAAGCATATTTTTAGCTGTATTTTTACATTCTTAGTCTTAACGCTTTAGGAAATGAAAAAGAAACTTGCATTGGCATTCTGCATGGTGTAATTTGGATCCTTGGTTTTCTGGCTTCAGTTTGCATGCTAAGGATTTGATGTAGTGAGGGCGGCTGAGACCATTATAAATAGACTCCTGGCTTCTGTAATACTGGGAGCATTATGTTCATAATGCAAGAAAGCTTAAAAACATTGCTTTCATTATAATTGGAGCTGCTATAACAATTCTGTAGACGTACTGTTTATATTTGAATTTATTTTACCCAATATTTCTTTGTAAAAGCCTTACATTTGTATTTTGTAGATGGCTGAAAAAAATGGTTAGATGAAGTCAAGATGCACTGATGCCAGAAAATTGTGTAAGTAATGAAATATGACTTAAAAAGTAGTTTTTGTTCCGACATCATCCAGGCTTACCACTTACACTATTCACAACCATTGGATACTTGCCATTTTCCTTTTTGCAGTAGGAAGAACTGGCCCACAAGTTTCCTCTTTATGGTTTTATGTGGGTAGAAAAGGAAACCCTCTGGAAAAGTTGCTTCAGTAAAGGTTATTGTAATTTATATGCAATAGATCTCAATACTCATAGATAGAAGAGTTTACTTTGTTTTGTGGCTTGATTTAACTGAATTGAGCAGATAATCGAATATCACATGGACAGACTCGGTAAGAAATTCAGTCACTCCTTATGTGTTTGTGAAATATAATACTTCAACATAATACTTTCCCATTATTGCTGACTTAATATTCTACTCTGCCCAGTATCTACATATGTTCTAAAACCAATTCTCTGACAACTCGATGTCCTTTAATTCAATTTAATTCTGACACTAACTACCTAGAGTTAGCACAGACCCCACAAGTTTGTACAAACAGTTGTGAATACAAGACTACACTCACTTTGGGTATCAACTGCAAATCTCAGGGTCACAGGCACACCTGACTGACCAGTTATAAAGTCAGGAGTTCTCACCACTTCTCTCAGTCTTAATAAGTTGATAGAATGACTCAGAATTCACCAAAATCACCATAGTTACAATTACAGTTTTGTTATGAAGGATACATATCAGGAATAGTCAAATGGAAGAGGCATATAGGCAAGGTCTGAGATTAGGTTGGGGTAGGGACACAGAGCTTCCAAGCTTTTTCTATAGAATCTGGCCTATTGCCCTCCTAGCAAATCAATGTGTTCACCAACCCAAAAGCTGCACTGAATCCCAGGTTCAGAGTTTTTATTGGGTTTTCATTATGTAGACATAATTTATTAAATCAATGGCCATGTGATTGAGCTCAAATTCCAGTACCCCTGGTTCTTGCCAGAGATTGAGCTGTCCCAAAGTTTCAATCCTTTAGTCACAATCATGCGGTGGGTGTTTTCAGTGACCAACTCCCATTCTGAATCTGCATAAGGTCCCATAATGAGTCACCTAATTAACCTAACAAATACTCCGACTCAGAAAATTTCCACTCAGGAAATTCCAAGTTTTTTGAAGCTCTAGGACAGAAATGGATAACAAAGAGTAGAAATTCTTTATTATACCACACACATATAAATTTAAGTGTAGTTATTTAATTGATGATCTTTAAGATAATGGAGACCAATTTTTTCTCAAGTGCTATTTTTTTATAGAGAATAGCGTTATAGTCTGTTAGAAGTATTATGGTTTGAATTACCATGATAATAAAATAGAAGATTTGAATATAAACTTGATAACAAAAAATACAACATTTCAATGTCATAAAATATTTTTGAAGAATGGTTGTTACTAAAGTTTGTTTATTATGTTTAACATAACTTTTCATTTCTTATGAAGAAGCTAAATACATGTGGATTAATGAAAAATAATAATTTCCTCTTTTCATGCTATTTATTACTCTCCAGGTTTCAGATTTTTATTCTGTTATATGACAGATAGTGGGTATAAATATTTACAGAAGAAAATTTGGAATAAGCAAAAAAGAATACTGGGTGTCTCCAGTGAAAAACTGCATTACTTACACTCTCCTCCCCTGGCTTATCTGATTCTAATTATGTGAGGCTCTGTGCCCATCACTATCTTGGAGTTATTTTACAATTCTCTAAATTGCACTTACTAATAATGTTTTCCAAAAAATTTTGGAACAGTGATCCAAAATAATTTTTCTCTATAGACATGCAAATAAATTCTGTCAAGTAGAGACTTCCCTGCTCCACTATGTAAAAAGCCAGTTTTGTGTCTATTTGCAAATTCATTTTAATATTCCTTATCTATAAATGTGTCTGTTCTTTGGCTTCTCCTTTGAGCAGGTTTAACGCTTGCCCACTTATTTCATTCATAATGAATTACATAAGACATCTTACAGATTCCAATTTTGTATCTGTATGAGAGTAATGATTTTACTTTTTTTGGGAAAATCATCCTTAAACAAAAATTATTAAGAGATTGATTATAGGATCTGAAAGAAAGAGGGGAGAAAAGAAAATATATAACTGTTGTTAGTTTAGTTGACTTCAAATGGACAAGCTCGTCAAACCTCTTCAGAAAATCTGTGTTTAGACATATAATTAATACTTCATATTAGTTCACATTAATTCTTGCTTTATTAGTGTTATTTATAATTATTTGCCTAATTAACTAAATGTTTAAGTGTTTATAGATTTAACATAAGATGTAGGTAAGAAATACATTTGTATTGAAGAGCGCCTTACAGAAACAAAAAGATACTTTATATGACTATTCTGTTAAATACCAACCAAAACATATTTTTAGGGATTTTTTTGAAAATAATCTATGTGCTGATAATTCTAAAATTTATAATTGTAGCTCAGTTTTCAAACCCTAATTTCAAAGCCCAAGGTTTCTAGCCTAAGCATCTAGAAGAATGAACCTGGCATGACTGAGATGAATAAGGTTGCAGATAGAGAAGGACTAGGGATAAACATCAGGATTTTGGTTAGGCAGAGTGATTTTGACATGTTTAGTATAAAGCTAGGTGGAGAGCTTATTCAGATAATTAGATATATGAGGTTATAATTCAATAAAAAAGTCTCTGTAAAAATAGATCTTGGGAACTGCTATCATTTACACGACATTTAAAGCCAGGAGACTGGATGAGATCATGCAGGGAGTCAGTGTAGTTGGAGATGAGAAAACAAAAAATGAACACTTGGATTCTGTACATTAAGAGTCTGGGGACATGAGGTGAAACCAGCAAAGAAAACTGACAAGGAAGAACCAGTAAGTTGGGAGATAAAGGGAGAGATTATGCTATCCTGGAAGCCAAATGAGAAAGTATATCATGGCCAAAGTGCTAATGGTCTATGAAGGTGAACTGGAATGGACAACCGAATTTACCGAAGTGGAGATTATTATTGCCCTTAATAGGAAAATGAGTCACAGCAAATACCCTATTGGAGTGTGTTAAAAAGAGGAAGGGTGGGTGGGCACGGTGGTTGGTTCATACCTGTAATCCCAGCACTTTGGGAGGACAAGGCAGGTGGATCACTTGAGGCCAAGAGTTCAAGACCAGCCTGGCCAATATGGTGAAATCCTGTTTCTATTAAAATGATAGATAGATAGATAGATAGATAGATAGATAGACAGACAGACAGACAGACAGACAGACAGATAAAGGGTAAAAAAAAAGTGAAGGCAACATGTTTTGATTGATCTTACTTTTGCCCTTGCCTCCTGGAAGACTTTCTGGTGAAAGAAGTTCTAGTGATCCAATTAAAATCTAAATCAGATATTGTTACTGTCTACTATAAACCCTCCAGTGCTTTCCCATCTTTTTCAGGGTATAAGCTAAAAATCTGTATCTGGCTCCTGCATGATCTTTCTGACCTTATCTCCCATTTGTAACTCAGTTTTCAAACCCTAATTTCAGAACCCAAGGTTTCTAGCCTAAGCATCTAGAAGAATGAACCTGGCATGACTGAGATGAATAAGGTAGTTCAGCTCCTATCTCTACCTATCCAAGCCTCACGCCTAAAGCCTCATGTTTCAGGGGCTTTGTTCTCATTTTACCTTTTAGGTGAAATGTCCTTTCTCCTTATATCCACAGTTCTCTGTCTTCCCCGCGATATCACTTCAGCGAGTCTTTTCTGGCAATTCCATTGAAAATCACACTTCCTTCACTTATGTTCCGGGCAGATACTCCATTTTTGGACTTACTAATACTATACTAGCTGACATTTCATTTGTTTGTTTCCCTCTCCATTAAGTTAGATCCATATGAGCAGGAATTAAATTTGTTTTGTATCCTGGTGTATTTCCTATACTTAAAACACTATTTGGCACCCAGAGTGTATGCAATAAATATTTTTTGAGCCAGCAAATGAGAGAGGTGCCATGCAGTTCTGTACAAAATAAAATAAACCTCTGTTAAAGTGAACAACAGTAAATTACATCATATTCTTTTTAAAAATCATTAGGTGAAACATTTATGACCACCTTAAGTGGCATAAATATAATAATTGATAAACTTATCGCAAAAGATCTGTGATTTGAAAGGAAATAAAAGGAAAAAAAAGAACTCATTAAAGTTCCCTGAAGTATAAATATATAAAAGTAGAAGATTGTATTACAATTGGAACATATTCGTTAAAAGTGAAAAACTTATTCAAACGTAGTACCTGATGATTATCCCTGCTTCTATGAAATTAGTAAACTATTAGGGAGTAGTATTCTTTTGAAGATAACACTCAGGTATATATTTTCCTAGACTAAAAATGAAGATAATCTGAAACGTCTTTTCAATCCCAAGGATTGCAATAATAAAGAAACATTACTATCTGGGCGTGGTGGTTCATGCCTATAATTCCAGCATTTTGGCTGGCCAAGGCAGGCAGATTGCTTGAGTCCAGGAGTTTGAGACCAGTCTGGCCAACATAGTGAAACCCCGTCTCTACTAAAAATACAAAGTTAGCCGAACATGGTTTGTATCCCTGTAGTCCCAGCTACTCAGGAGGTCGAGATGGGAGAATCGCCTGAGCCCACAATGTCTAGGATGCAGTAAGCCAAGATCGTGCCACTGCACTCCAGCTTGGACAACCCGGGTGAGATTCTGTCTCAAAAAACAAACAAACAGAAAACAACCAACAAACAAAAAAAAACACCAAAATAAATAAATAAACATTACTAAATTGTATTGCAATATGTTAAACATAAAAATTAGGCACCAGGAAATTATAAAGATTTCTACAAAGTTATAAGAAACATTAAAAAACTACAAAAGATGAATATACAGATAAATTTTAATAAAAGAAACCAGAATGGTTATAATACTATTGCTAAGATTCTTGACTGACCTAGAATTCAGAAAAAATGCTTATTAAAATAATGATAAAATACAACTTTATATCCAGATTGACAAATATTTGAAGTCCGGAACTGCCAGCTATTGGTTAGTTTATGGAGTACAAATCTGTTGGAAAAGTGTCAACTGACACAAACTTGACTATTTCTGGAAAAACTGAAATATGCATATACTATGATAAGGCTATGTCCGTGTGAATGAAGCACTGCAATCAAGTTGACTTGGTTGTAATTCTAGGGAGGCAGAGGCAGAATGTGTTTGCAACCAAGAAATCTGTAATGTAATAAACTGTTGTATCCTTACTGGAGGCATTTGTATTAGGAAATGATCAATGGAACCTAGAAATAGGGATCATAATGGTCAAAAAAGTATTCGTTTGTGTCTAGTATTTCCCATATATAAAAATGATCAGTTGGGATAAACAATCACTTGTCAAGCACATGTCTCTATCGCAGGCTTTTCAATCTTGGCTCTATGGACATTTAGGGTTTGATAATTCTTTGTCATGGGAACTGTGTTTTGTGCCTTATAGGATGTTTCACAGCATCTTAGCTTCTGCTGGTTAGATGTTAGTGGCAATCCTCAGTTGTGACAACAAAACATGTCTTCAGATATTGCCCCCAGAGTGAGTGGGGGGAATTTTGCTTCCCTGTATAAAGAGTTGCACTGATCAAATGCCACAGGTATTTTACTTGGCATAATGGTAATAGTTCTGACTCCATAATTTAGCACTTCTATTAGGGTTGACACTGTTATCTCTGAGACTTGTTTTCACTAATGAAAATTCAGTTTCTTAACTTTCAAAATTAGAAATGGTGGATGCATTCGGCCAGGCACAGTACCTCACGCCTGTAATCCCAGCACTTTGGGAGGCCAAGGCGGGCGGATCACAAGGTCAGGAGGTCGAGACCATCCTGGCTAACATGGTGAAACCCCATCTCTACTAAAAATACAACAGATTAGCTGGGCGTGGTGTCAGGTGCCTGCAGTCCCAGCTACTCTGGAGGCTGAGGCAGGAGAATGGCGTGAACCCGGGAGGTGGAGCTTGCAGTGAGCTGAGATCAGCCACTGCACTCCAGCCTGGGCGACTGAGCGAGACTCCATCTCGAAAGAAAGAAAGAAAGAAAGAAAGAAAGAAAGAAAGAAAGAAAGAAAAAAGAAAGAAAGAAAGAAAGAAAGAAAGAAAGAAAGAAAGAAAGAAAGAAAGAAAAAAGAAAGAAAAGAAAGAAAAGAAAGAAAGAAAGAAAAGAAAGAAAAGAAAGAAAAGAAAAAAGAAAAGAAAGAAAAGAAAGAAAAGAAAGAAAAGAAAGAAAAGAAAGAAAAGAAAGGAAAGAAAGGAAGGGAAGGAAGGGAAGGAAGGGAAGGAAGGGAAGGAAGGGAAGGAAGGGAAGGAAGGGAAGGAAGGGAAGGAAGGGGAAGGGAAGGAAGGGAAGGAAGGGAAGGAAGGGAAGGAAGGGAAGGAAGGGAAGGAAGGGAAGGGAAGGAAGGGAAGGAAAAGAAGGAAAAGGAAGGAAGGAAGGAAGGAGGAAAGGAGGAAAGGAAGGAAGAAAGGAAGAAAGGAAGAAAGGAAGGAAGGAAGGAAGAAAGGAAGGAAGGAAGGAAGAAAGAAAAAAAGAAAGAAAGAAAGAGAAAGAAAAGAAAAAAGAAAGAAAGAAAGAAAGAAAGAAAGAAAGAAGAAAGAAGGAAAGAAGGAAAGAAGGAAAGAAGGAAAGAAGGAAAGAAAGAAAGAAAGAAAGAAAGAAAGAAAGAAAGAAAGAAAGAAAGAAAGAAAGAAAAAGAGAGAAAGAAAGAAAGAAAAGAAAGAAAGAAATGGTGGACACATTATTCACCTATGGTCATGGTTTGAACCCCTGCCTATATGGCTGGCTGGCCCCGGGCTGACATCTCTATGCTATAGTTCTTTCAACTGCCACAGCAGCCAGTAAGATTTTGATACATTCAGCCCCTTCTAGGAATCTAAGAAAATGGGTAAAACTTGGACAAAGATATATGTGCCAATAATTCATTGTTATATAATTCATAATAGTGATATTAATCTTGTCTACCACTCTTTGATTCAAGTCAGAGAAACCCAGTTGAAACCTATATAAGGGAAAATCGAAATACAACAAAACAGTGGGAGCAACATATTTGTATATTGAATAAAATCATGGGAAGGATAATAGGGAACTATTTCTGCATGACTGGATTCAGAAACCCAAATGATGTCAAGACTTCCTTTTTCTAACTTTGTATCTCACCCGTCCTCCTACTTGACTTTTCTCAGGCTGTAGCTGGGTGTTCGCATATAGTATTGGGCATGAATACTACTAAAATTATTTTCCTAATTTTTATTTAATTTTCTTTTCGTGCAGAGATGAGGTTTTGCTATGTTTGAGACCAGCTTGAAAGTATTTTTTAACTCATCCAGATATAAGGACAACTGAGGTTGTCTTCCAGGCTTTATGCATGCTACTGTGCACACACATAACACCCTGAACATACACACATGCACAGGAACACATAATTATTCAGAGAACAATCTCTGTGCGCATTTTGTAACCTGCTTTTGCTTCCTAGTACGTTCTAAATAATTTTGGTTATTAAATTTTATTTGAAAATTTTATTCACAGATTACCCAATATTTCATTCTATCATTAATCATTTCCTGTAAGATGTTTCAACTTTCAGATATTTCCAGTGTTTCACTGTTTCACTAATATAATGCTATATAAATGCTGAACTAATCAGAAGCACACTTCTTATTGTGTCCTAGAACAAACTCCTAGATACAGAATTAGTGAGTCAAAGGCTATGCACATTTTTAGGTTCTTAAAAATAATGGCCAGTGACTTTGAGAAAGTTGTTCTGATTTACCCTTTATACCAGCATTGTATGAGAGTGATTTTATAACTATAGATCTGCTAATATTGGATACTATAATTTGCAAATATTGTTGCCAGTTTGACAGGTGCTTCAATTTGCTTGGATAGTTCTTCATATGTTTATTATTAATTTGTATTTCTATTTTGAGAATTGCCTAAGCCTGTATTTGCCAATTTTATTGGGATATTTTTCATTTCCTTATTGATTCCAAAAAGATATTTAGTATATTAGCCCTTTATTATATATGCTGCAATTTTTTATATTTGTTTTGATATATAACTCCAGATTCATATGTAGCCAAATTATCAATTACCAAAGTCACCAACATTCATTGTCATATTTAGATATTATTATAACTGTAGTATCGGTATAAATCTAATTTCAGTCATGCCTCCTTTCCACTTTTCAGCTTACACTGCAATTCTAGTAATGCTTCCCTATTCATCAACCCCACTACATTTTACTCTTCTATGTCTCCTTCAAGTCTTGATCTCTCCCCTTACCCAGCAAAGACTCCATCAAGACAATAACTCCTTGGACTGAGACTCTCTTGACCTGCTATTCTACCTTTAACTAGTTTAGCAAAAACCCAACCCTACTTGGATTCAACTCTATACTGTTTGCCCCAGAATCAATGGGAGGAAAAATGTGGCTATGTTCGCTAGTTTCTCAATAAATTAATGATCACCATCCTCAAATGGGTCTTCTTTCTGAAGTCACGTTGCATTTCCTTAAACTGTGAACACTTCCCTTTCAAACTATTCCCCTTTGCTCTTCCCTGACAATTACTTTATTCCAATAAAATTTGCCTCTATTTACTGTATCATAATTGTATCTAAATGGACAATGAGCAGGGGCTGGATCAGACCTGTGACTGCAGCAGAAACCAGCATGGATTCAGAAGCTAACTTGTGGCCATAAGGCTCACTTCTCCACCATGTTGAGATGGCCCAAGCCCCTCAGTCCTTCCATAGATTCAGATAAAAACTAGAGAAAAGCAAGGATGGGAGTGTTGGAAAGATTGTCTTTCCCCACAAAGAGTGAGAAAAGGTATACAAATTAGAAGACACTATTTCACCTTTACTACACATCTTAAATCAAGTTTTTTTTTTCTACTCTCTTCAATTTCAGTTGGTAGAGACATCTTTTATTAACACTTTGAATCATAATACATTTTTAAACGTACAAAATAAATTCCTAATTAAAGATAGAGTTGAGTACCAACCTTCTTATTTGATCTGAAAAGTGTTAATATGAATGGGTAAATAAAATGATATAGGTTCCAATTTGCATTGAATAAGGTGAAGAAATTCCACTAATACTTTCAATTTGTCAACTAGAAAATATTTCTGAAGAAATACTTGAATTCTGGAGCAAAACCCTTATTTTTATAATGGTAAATTTGAGGATATTTATTGCTATATTCAGAAAAAAATCTATTATACATATTCTTTAATATCCTTAATAATAGCCTCTTCCAGAAGTCCGTATGACCTACCAACCATGGCTAATTAGGAGTTAAACAGACATGGAATCTTCTGTAACAATAAATATGAAAGACAAGCACAGATGTAATATTAGGAGGTAAGTTTAACATAATTTTAATATAATATTTTTAAAAGCATACGGATTTGAGATTCAGAACACTTTTTTGGTGAAAACAATTTCAAATATGCTCATCTTTCTACAGCATTTTTGGCAGGATTCCATAAATTTTCTTTCTAGTTATTTATTAATAATCACAGCAACATATATGAAATTCTTAACAGGCCAACACATTCTTATTAAGTTGATTTAGGATCCACTTGAACTTTATAATTTAAAACTTGATCCTAATCTTTGGTACACATCATGAGAATAATCTAGCATATGTACAGTGATAAAGTCTTTTTTAATGGTCTTCGTAGAACTTTTCTACTTCTTTTACTGATTTCTTCTCCACATCAGTCCACTGAAGCTGGCAAAGTATCATCATGTTTCTAATTAGAAAACAGAGAGAAGTCTGAATTTTGCTTAAGGTTAATTAGAATAATTAATCATCTGCCTCCCTCTCCTTTCTTCAAGGAAATACTAGAGGAAGAGAGGAGGCTATTTCATTTCTCTGCTGCGTTGTGTACTGTAAACACATACCTCAGTCTCTGGGCCTTCCACGGTGCTTACAGCTTCATTATGGGAAAACTTTCACTGTATTACTGGTCGCAGCCTTTAAGTTTCCAGACCCAATTTCCTAAAGAGATATTTCTGTCCTACAGGAGAAGCTTCAGTGAGTATTTTGTGGGGCATGGCACCTACAGTCTGCTACCTTGTCTCTTTCCTCAAACCACCACCATTCAACATGGTATGGTTTTGTAAAACTTTTCTCAAAGTTTGGCACTAATTATAGGGAATTGAAAATTTCATTATTAAATTGTGCTTCCCTGTACACCCATGAGTCTATTTTGGGGAACACTTTTTTTTTTTTTTTTTTTTTTGAGGTGGAATCTTGTTGTGTCGCCCAGGTTGGTATGCAGTGGCGCAATGCCGGCTCACTGCAACCTCCGCCCCACCAGGTTCAAGTGATTCTCCTGCCTCAGCCTCCCGAGTAGCTGGGACTACAGGCACCTGCCACCACGCTCGGCTAATTTGTTGTATTTTTAGTAGAGATGGGGTTTCACCGTGTTAGCCAGGATGGTCTCGATCTCCTCACCTCGTGATCCGCCCGCCTTGGTCTCCCAAAGCACTGGATTTACAAGCATGAGCCACCGTGCCTGGCCTGGGAACACCCATTTTTTAAAGTCAGCTTTCTCCATTGCCAACCAAGTAGTACCTGCTTGACTCTACCTAACCTTTTTTTCCTTCTAATCTGTACTGTGCAAAAATATTCACCACCTTTTAGGACACCTCACCTTGCACAGTATTGATTTGCCCCAGGATTCAACATCCTCTCACCATCAGACCTTAATCTAGAGATGAAGGACTCCAGGTCTTAAGAATCCAAGTCTTTCTGAATGGTGCTGGGCACATAAGGCTGTGTCTTCCTAATTCTTAGCAAGAGACTTGAACATAATTCTGATGCCATTGACATTTTTCATCAGTGTGATTTTTATATGATTTATTCCTCCTGTAGTCCAGATAATAGCAGTAGACCCCCACAGTATTCCCCTTTCTGAAGATAAATATTTCTCAAAGCAGTATAATATTATAGTGGAGAAAGAATTATCTTTCCATTTCATAAATTTTAAAAGTAATGCCTTCACAATGGAGGCCTATCAACCTTGAAAAATGAGTGATGACATTTATAATGTATTTTTTAATTTTTGTCTAAAATTATTCAGTTAATAAACATTAACCACCAATTATCTGCAGGCCCTATGTTCTAAAGGTGAAAACCTTGGTTAGACAGCCCTTCTCATGTACCCCCATAGCCTCCTATACTTTTCAAGTGTACGTCACAGGATGCTATATTGTAATTGCCTGTTTACTTGCTTGAGTTGTTCACCAGATTATATGCATCATGAGGGTGGGGATTGGTAACTTCTATTTTCCCTCTTACCTCCAGCATTTAGCACAGAGCTCATAACCAAGCAGTTTAATATATAACTGAAGATGAATAAATTACAAATCTCAAAAAAGATCAGTGACATAGTAAATAAACATCTATGAACAGGTTAAAAATTCTGTAGTGGGGTAATATAGACAGGTTATTTTGTGGTTCATCTTTGTTGCCACAGGGACAGCAAAAAATGGCAGGTACATTTGCCTTCTTAAAGAAGTTTAAACGTATAGATCTGTGTTCAGAATTCTAGATGCTCTTTTAGTGGATTGGAAAATAAGAACTCCTATGTATTTTTGGGAATGTCTTGATAATAATCCCTATTCAGATTATATCATAGAGGTTGAAGTCCATTGGGAAACTCACTCTAGGAACTGAATTAGTAAAAAGTACTTAAGCCAAACCTGGGTTCCTCCCTCCCAGGGTTATAAGAGGACTAGCTGTGTACTGTGCCTAAGGAGCCTGGACACTCAGCCATGATTAGAGAGCTTGAGACTTTTTTACTTTGCATGCATGGAGAGAGTCATTTGAATGAGCCTGAGGGCCTGGGTATTCTCAACGAAGGCAAGGTGACCCTTGTCTACCCAGTCTAAATACCTACAAATCCTTAATGACTGCAGCAGTTCTCTAATTATGGCTTTTATTGGGATCTCCTGACATTGAGAGTGTGGAATCAAATTTAATGTGCTGCAAAATATTCTCGAGTAACCAACCTTATTAACTACAAGTGAAATGATTTAGGAGAGGTCAGAGAACAATTACTTTTCCGGGGGCCTTAGTTTTGGATGAAGGGTTATGGAACTTAGCAGAAATCCTTAAGCGTTGATTAGAAATAGGAGGAGAAAAGAGCACTTGAGGATGAGGGGAGAGTATAAGTAAAAATAGAGAGGTTAAAAGAATTATGTTGAAAGAAAAACGTTTAGTTTGGTGCTACTAAAGCAGTGGTTACTGGTATTTGTTGGGCATAAGAACAATCTGGAATGTTTCCATAGATAGTATGTATATCAGGCTCCTAAACAGGATAGTCTGAATTAAGTATGTCTGGAATAGGACTCTATGATGTAGATCTTGAAGAAGTTTTACAGGTGTGTCTGCATTCAAAAAGGTGAAAAACATAAGGATAGAAGGTTAAATTAGCAGAAAAGAATAATACTTCAGTCAAAATCCAGATAAAATTGGATTTTCAAGACTGTTGAACAATCTGCTCAAAAGTTAGGACTTTGAATGAAGAACTTTTTATCTTTCTATTTTATTTTATGAGTATGTATCATTTTTGTATTTTATATTGTCACTCATCTTTAACACTTAGAACCATCCCCACTTCCTTCCTTTCTTCCTTTATTTCTTAACACATATTGAATGTCTATTGTATATTAGACAAAAGTGTAAGGATGTGGATATAAAGACATGATTTATGATTTCAAGAATTTCTTAGTGTGATTCTCTTAATACTTTACTAGACTCTGTAAAAATTATGCCATGGTTAACAATGTAGAATTTATAACAACTGGTTATGTGTATGGGAAAGTTTAACCTATTTCCAACAGAAAACAATATTTTCTCATGAAGACATGGAACACTTTTACCTCTGAAAGCAAAATTTTGCCTTTCAAAGACATCTAAAGGAGGAAAATACTAACCTAATTAAATTATAAGATCTTTGTTATGAAATTCTAAATGAACCTTCTAAATACTTCGTACCTTGGCTGGCCTTTCTAATTTAAATATTTACTATACATGATGAGTATCTTAAGAAATTTCACACTTAAAAGGCTCTTAAAGAGTAGTGGTTTAAATAGTTTTTGACAGTGACTTGTTTTACATGACTTGAAATATTCAATATGCATGTGGGTGCATGTATTATGCACTTACAGACAGAATTACACTTACAAATGGCTTTGGCTTCAGATTCAGACCTCAGAAAATGACTTAATTCCATAACCTGACACTTTCCACTGCTATAGGTTAATCTTCTATAAACTCATTTTGAAATGATATGTTATGGTTATCCCAAAACTCCTTAAAGTAGAAATATTTCAAAAGTCTGAAATGTTAATCATAAGAGAACTAAAAGAACTCATTTTTCCCCAAAAGAAAATTTGATCTGTCACCAAAAGCCAAATAAATATTTTCTACAAAATGCTGAAATAATGTACGGAAAAATCTGTGAAACTAAAACCTCCATACAATCTAAGTTAAATGCCCATATTTATTTATATAAGGAGAGTGACCCTCAGTGTATAGAAGACACCTCTTTTTGTGACTGGGTTTTTTTTTTTTTTTTTTTAAATGAAGGGAACACTGCACGGCCTGTATTCTACTTAATTAAAAGCAATAGTGGGCCTTCCCAGATGTTAAAGGGGCCTGAGCTGAATAAAGTGTTGACATCAGATGAATGGGCGAGGCCACCTGCTAGCTCCACTCTTGGCTTTGTGGATGATTTGCATTCCTGTGGCCTGTTGCTCGGCATGACCACTCTCAGCACTTCACAGCACCATGGCCTGTTTAATATCATGGATGCCTTCCAGTCATGAAGTCTCTCTTCTATATTAACATCAGCATACAATAGCAAGGGGCCCATTCCATGATTTCTTTGCTCAGAGTATGATGTTTTTACTTAATTTAGACCACATAAAAGAAAAGGAAATGCTTTTCTACAGGCTGCATTAAGATAAAATAAACTTCTCCTTGCCTAAAATCATTAACAGATCAATTGTTCTTTCATGAAGACAATGCTCCTTATTTTAATTGGCAAATAGTATAAATTAGATAAAAAATATAACTTGACCTTAGTGTGCACAGAATGTTTCAATTTTGTTTCTTTGTTAATTTAAGATAAGTCACCCAAGTGTGTTTAGACTAGACTGCAAAGGATGAGATGGTAATAGTCTATAAACCTAAGAAATTCCATGTTTCATAGAGGAGAAATTAATTCTGTAGGCTGCAACAGAAGCGAAAGGGATAAATCATAACATTACAATCTAGAGTATATTAAGAACAAAAGGAGAAAGAGAAAGGTATTATGGGAGGAACTTGCAAACAATTGATTTTACATTATTTTTTCACCCTATTTAATGTTCAATTATTTTAATTTTGGTAAAGTATACAAACATAAAATGTAGATAAAATGTACCATTTTAACCACTTTTACATGTACAGAAAGTCATTTTGTACAAAGTGGTCAATTCATCAGAAGGACATAACAATCCTAAAGTTTATGTTCCTAATAGCAGAGTTTCAGAATACATAAAGCAAGAACTAGTAGAAGTACAATGAGTAAGAGACAAATTTATAATTGCAGCTGGAGATTTTAATATCCCTCACTCAATAATTGATAGAAACAATACGCAGAAAATCAGCACGGACACAGAAAACTGAGTAATGTTAACAAACAACTTGACCTAAGTAATATTTCTACAACATTTTATCTGATAGCATAATCCATCATTTTATATGAGCATGAAATAGTTACTAAGATAAATCATGAGATAGATTTGGTGTGTGAAACAACTCTCAATGAATACAAAATCATTAAGTGAATACACAATGTATTCTCTAACCATGGTGGAACTAAATTAGCAATAAATAGCAGAAATTCATCTATAAAATCTCCAAGTATGAGGAGATTAACAGACTCCTAAATAACTGATGTGTCAAAAAATACGTAGAAGTTTTTTTGTTTTTGTTTTTAAGATATGGGATCTTGTTGCTTTGCCCAGACTGGACTTGGAACTCCCAAGCTCAAACTGTCCTCTGGGCTCAGCCTCCCAGGTATCTGGGACTACGTGTGTGTGCTGCCACACTGGGGTCAGAAATTATTTTTAACTGAAGAAAAAAAGCAAATAGAAACACAAAATATCAACATTTGTGGGATACTGAAACAGTACTACAAAGAGGAAAATTGACTGCACTAAAGAGCTCAAATCAATGATTTCAGTTTCCACCTTAAGAAACAAACATGCACAAAAAATAAGAAAATAATGACCCTGTCAACATTAAGGAAAGAGAAAACAAAATGAAGAGAGTAAACCAATGAAACCAAAAACTGTCTCTTTGAAGAGTTTTTAAAATGTAAAAACTTTTTACCAGACTAATCTGAAAAAAGATAGAAAGTGAGAAGACACACATTACCAATATCTGGAATGTAAAGATGGCACACTAGAGATCTACAAGTATTGAAACAATAGTAAGAGAGCATTGTAAACAACTGTATGCTAACAGATTAGTCAAATTAAATAAAATAGACCCCCCCTCCTTTTTTTTTTTTTTTTAAGGGAGTTTTGCTCTTGTTTCACAGGCTGGAGTGCAATGGCATGATCTCGGCTCACCGCAACCTCTGGGTCCTGGGTTCCAGGGATTCCCCTGCCTCAGCCTCCAGAGTAGCTCCATGCCTGGGATCACAGGCATGTACCACCATAAAAATTTTGTATTTTTAGTAGAGACAGGGTTTCTCCATGTTGGTCCCGACCTCAGGTGATCTGCCCACCTCGGCCTCCCAAAGTGCTGGGATTACAGGCGTGAGCCACCATGCCCAGCCGAAATAGACACTTGTTTGAATAACACAAACTACAAAAGTGTATTCAAGAACAAAAATAGCCTGAATGGTACTATGTCTGTAAATTAAAATCGTAGTAAAAAAAATTTCTACAAGAAAACTTCAAGTTCAGATAGCTTCAGAGGTGCGTTCTACTAAACATTTAAGGATAAAATACTAATTCTACACAGATTTTTTGAAATTCATAGTAAATTCAATAAGACTAGTATTGCATTAATATCAAAACCAAACAAAAACAGTTAAGGAAAGCAAAATTACAGATCACTCTTCCTCAGAATCATTGAATCTCAAATTCTGAACAAAATTTTAGTAAATTGAATTAAAAAAAGAAGGATAATGCATTTTCAGGCAAAGATATTTTATACCAGGAATGATAGTTTAATATTGCAAAAAAATCAATATAACTCACCATGTAATTAAAAAAAAGAAAAACCATATGATCATCTCAATAGATTCATCGAAAGTATTTGACAAACATCATCTTCCATTCCTGATTTTAAAATAAATTTTAAAACCTCTCAGTGAAATAAGAAAAAAAGGAAAACATCTTAAAAGTGGCAAAGAGGAGCAACAAAAATCCGGAAAGTTAACATTATACTTAGTAGTGTTAAATACTTTCCCACCAAGATCAAGAACAAGACGTGCATATCAGATCTCACTACTTCTGGTCATTATACTAAAGATTGGAACTAGTACCATGTGGCAAAAAGAGATTAGAAGGAAAATTACATGTATTTAAGATAACATGTTCATCTACACAGAATTTTCACAAAATCCACCAAAAAATTACCAGAACTGTTAAGGTATTTCATCAATATTATAGCATACAAGATCAATATGCAAATGTCAAGCACAGTTCTATCTATTACTAATGAACAAAGGGATGTTGAAATTAAAAGTAAACCATACATTGAAAATATTAGTGCAAGGGAGAAATCTGACAAAAGATGTACAAAACCTTTAAACTGAAAACTACAAAACATTACTGAGAGACATTTAAAAAATGTAAATGAGGACATACCCCTTGGGAGAGTCAACATTGTTAATTCTTTCCAAATCGATATATTCTGAAATTTGTATGGACATGCAAATGAGAAAAATAACCAAAACAACTTCAAGAATGATTTTAAAAGTTCCAGAATTCATATTTGATAATTTCAAAAAGCATAAAGTTATAGTAATTAAGACATGATACTGGCATCAAGATTTTCTATTTCAAAAAGAATTTGAAGTCAATCAAACAACTAAGAATTCAGAAACAGATCCACCTATGTATAGACGACTAATTTTTGACAATGCAAAGGAAATTCAGACAACAATGATAGCCTTTTCAACAAATGGTGGGGGAACAACTAAATATCCATTTCAAAAATTTCATTCATTACATTATAAATGAAACACCTAAAATTTAAAAACAGTGTATAAGACAAAAATATTTGTGACCTTGGGTTAGGCAAATATTTCTTAGATATGACACCAACAGTGTGATACATAAAAGGAAAATACTGACAAGTTGTACTTTTTAAAAATCTTAACAGCTTTTCCTTTTCTAGTGATACTGTTAGATTAGGAGAATAAAATGACTACTTCGTTAAGCTATCATTCAAGTTTGAGGGTAGAGACATATTCCAGAGAAAGTAAAAATTCAAATGGTTACCATTCCCAGACCATCACTGAGAATGACCAAAGCAGTACTTTGAGGAAGGAAATTGCACCCAAAATGAAGCAATAGAAGAAAGCGAGCAGTAACAAGTTGTAAACATAAAAGTAACATTGACTATGTAAATTAAAAATAATAATTGCCTGAGTACATATAGAAAGTAAATATAAAATATTAAATAATAGCAACTGGGTTAGGATATAAAGTTACTTCTTTTTAAAGTTATATTAGTCTATTTTCATACTGCCATGAAGAAATACCTGAAACTGTGTAATTTATAAAGAAAAGGAAGTTTAATAGACTCACAGTTTCTCATGGCTGGGGAGGTCTCAAAATCATGGTGGAAGGTGAAGGAGGAGAAAAGGCTCATCCTACATGGGAGCAGGCAAGAGAGTATATGCAGGGAAACTGCCCTTTATGAAACCATCAGATCTCGTGAGACTTATTCACTGCCACAAGAACAGCACATGAAAAACCCATCCCCGTGATTTAATTACCTGCCACCAGGTCCCTCCCTCCACAGGTGGGGATTATGGGAGCTATAATTCAAGATGAGATTTGTGTGGGGACACAGCCAAACCATATCAAAGGTATTCGGTAGCAGAAAACACATATTAATCAATATTAGGCTTTGTTAATTTAAAAACTGATAATTTTTGGAACAGTTACTGAAGGATGGAAATATAATCTATGATAAAAGAAAGACAAAAAGGAACTTAAAAATTTGATTCAATAAAAGACAGAAAAGAAAAACAGGAAAAAAAAAGTCTTAGAAATAGTTTCCGTATTTATCAATTGCAAAAAATGTTAAAGTTCAAGGGTATATGTTAAAAGATACTTTCTCAAGAAAATAATATGTTGGGAGATACATTGAAAAAATTGAATGAATTGTTGATACTAGTTGGAGTTGGGTGATAGATAAATGTAAGTTTGTTATATAATTTGCTTTATTTTTGTATGTTTTCAAAATTTCCCAAAATAAAAATTTTTTAAATTTGAATTTTATCATTGTAATATTTTGCCATTAGCTTCTAAAGTGTGAAAACAGAAAGTAGATTGGCCTATAAAAAATCATGTTTTAATCTTTCTACAGAAGACATCTCTAGAAGCCACTTTACAGATTGTTTGAAAGTAAGAGAAAGAAAAATACTAACCAAAGGAAAATGGCTGTGGCAAAATTAATCTTTGACAGATTATAAATTTAAAAAAATGTGTAAAGCAGCAGTCCCCAAACCTTTTGGCACCAGGGGCTGGTTTTTGTGGAAGATAATTTTTCCGTGGATGAAGTCGCAGGAATGGTTTTGGGAGGAAACTGTTCCACCTCAGATCATCAGGCATCAGATTCTCATTGGGGCATACAACCTAGATCCCGCAGGTGCGCCGTTCACAATTGGGTTCTCACTCCTATGAGAATCTAATGCAGCTGCTGATCTGACAGGAGGCGGAGCTTAGGCGGTAATGGTTGCTCACAGGCCGCTCACCTCCTGCTCTGCAGCCGGGTTCCTGTACTGGTTTGTGGCTTGGGGGTTGGGGACCCAAGGTTTAAAGGCAACGACTACTTAATGATTAACAAGAAATTCAATAGAAAAAGAAATTTTATTAACAAGAAATTACTTTAAATATCTATTAATAAGTTACTTTTTGTTTGCAATGTGTTTACTTAAAAGAAAATAATATGATTGAAGAGATGAAAAAAGGCTTGGTCTGCAGTTTGTAATAGAAATAACATAACAGTAACAGGTAATTTGATCATTTCCTCCATCTTCATGGCAATTTGAATATTTACTGAACACATAAAGCATGAGCCCACAGTGCAGAAATCTAGAATATAGGGAGAGATAAATTAAAAACAGACTTAAAGATAACAGTCCAGCTGGGCGAGGTGGCTCACTGCTGTAATCCAGCACGTGGGGAGGCTGAGGTGGGCGGATCACGAGGTCAGGAGTTGGAGACCAGCCTGGCCAACATGATGAAACGCCATCTCTACCAAAAATACAGGAAAAAAAAAAAAATTAGCTGGGCTTGGCATGCACCTGTAACCTCAGCTACTCCTGAGGCAGAGGTAGGAGAATCGCTTAAACCCAGGAGGGGGAGGTTGCAGTCAGCCAAGATCGCGACACTGCACTCCAGCCTGGGTGACAGATCAAGACTCAGTCTCAAAACGAAAACAAAAACAAAAACAAAACAAAACAAAAAACAAAAATAAAACCCAGAAAACTAAGTCTATACAGATGATAGGTTTTCTTAAGTATTGGGAGGATACAGACCTTATTTTAGTAGGGGCACACCAGAATTGGGGGTTCAAAAGGGAGGGTGCAGAGTGCCAGTTTGCTAATGTTCGCCGTTTCTGTTATTTGAAGAGACTCTAGTGGGGTGAGAAGAAATTTGATGAACTGATGGTGAAAAGCTGGGTAGCAAGACAAACCCGGCTTGCATTCTAAATGTGTTGCACAGTAGCTCTGTGACCTTAGACATACTACTTAACCCCACTGACCTATAGTATCCTCTTATGTAAAATGGGGATGATGTATCTGCTTTATAGAGTTATTGTGGAAACCAAATGCTCTCACACACCCACACACAGAAGGTGTTTAGCAGAGTCTGATAGTAAAGCTACAACATTGTACTAGACAAAAAGAAGCTAAGGTAGAGATGTGAACATTTACCCAAGAACTGATAAACTGTAAAAAATGTTTTGTTCTTGTTCTCATTGATTATTTGAAACCATTTTAAGGCAATTATTCTTATCCTGAGCTCTTCGTGGTAGTTAAAAGGTTTTAAAATCTGAATTTTAAACATAAATGATTAAATACATTATGACATAACAATGCAGTGGAATAATTTGTAACTTCTCTAAACCTCACTTTATATAAAAAATAATGGGAATAATATCTACCCCTCAAAGCTGTTATGAGGATTATATGAGGTTATATAAGAATAGTGTTTAGCTCAATGCCTGGGACAAAGCAAGCCTCCATTCTGTAAATTCATGTATATGTACATAGAAATATATTTGGAAGTATATAAAACTGTGCAGATTATGTTTGATTTTTATGAACAGTTTTATACATTTTTTAATACTCTTCTTGTATTTGCTATTTTTCTTATGTGTGTGATAGGATCATAATTTTTATTTTATTTTACATTTTTGTAATTCCAACAACAGTAACTGAATGGAGTCATCAAACCAAATAATATAATTTAAACATTTCTTATTTGGAAGGATTGTCCTAGTCAAACCCTCCTTCTTCTGTCTTCCACAGTTTTTTTCATCCCATTGTATCTCTTCTAATAATATGTTAACATTTTAAAAAGTTAAAAATTTTCATTTGATTTTATTTCCATTAAGTTCATCTTCTATGATTCTTGCATGGAACACACACACTGGTTTAGAAACTAACTTAATATGACTAATATAGATAGGGAAAGGCAATAATATTTGAAAGAAAATAAAATAGAAAAACATCAAACAAGTACAAAACGCTTCAAAACCAACAAAAATATTAAACAAAAGGTCAAATGAAGATTGTTGATTTCTATGAAAAGCCTACAAATGTGGGGTCCCATGATAAGACATCTAAAAATATTGGAATTGGATTGGTGTGGGCTTCAGCATGAGGTGATGAAATACAGATTCAAGTGGACAAAAAGGGGAAGATTGTGGATATGAGGTTTAAAGCATCTGGCTGCAGTTCTGCAGTTGCCTCCAGCCCATTAGCCACTGACTGGGTGAAAAAAATATGATAGAGGAAGCCTACCATCAAAAACACAGACATCACCAAGGAGTCCTGCTGTCCTCCTGTGAAAGTGCCTGCTCCCTGCTGGCTGAAGATGCAACCAAGGCCACCTGGCTGGTTACAAACTAAAATAAGGACCCAGGAAAGGAGAGGTGGAGAAGAAATGCACCCTCAGAGAAGCATTAAGCAGGCCACACCAGCTGTTTGCCCACCTGCTGTGTAATCACCTTAGGTGTTCAGAAACTGCTCACACTGCACAAAACAGCCATGAGAAACACACAATATTTGCTCTTCACATTGTGACTCTAATGCAAGTAAAATACACAGTTTAATTGTTCTGAAACCTGTGGTTTCTTTTAACCCACTTGTATTGCCTTAACTCAGTTAATGTATATTTTGAACTGTGTGTATGGTCTCAGAACTGAAACTGATCATGAATTCTCAAATTTTAATATTCTGTTAAGTACGTTAGTATCTAATTTTACCTGAATTGATTTGGGGAGAAATTACCAGTAGAATACCTTCGTCTGATTATTTGATAGGATCAATTGTTGTATGTAAAACAGACCTGCATATGTATATATATGTGTGTGTGTGTGTGTATCTGCATATATATATTATAATAAAAGAATGAAAGACTTCCCCAAAAAATCAAAAGATTATAAAACTTCTCAAAGATGCTTCAAAGTAACTAGCTTGTTGTGGCGAGGGGAAGTAGGGGAGTGACTATTTTGATTCATTTCTTACCAAATAATCATTTTGACCAAAACCTCTTTTAGTTTTTTCTGAATTTCTTTCAACCCAATTGTATGTCCTTATTTTGTAGTTGGAGAAAATAAGACAATACTTAAGGGACTTGTGTCACAGAGTAAATTCAAACTCATGCTTAATTCTAAATCTTGAACATTGTGCTAGTAAATGTGTTGTTTTCTAAAGAGAAATCACTGAAGATTTTATTGGACAGGAGAGTAACATCAGAAATATGATATTTAGGCAAAATTACTTTTGGCAGTATGGTAAATGGACTGAAAGGGACAGAATTAATTGAGCTGAAAACCAGTATTGACGAGCAAAGAGAGCAAAGACTCATTCTGTGGTTTACTTTATGTGTGAGGCCTTAGTCTCAGGTTTGGTTTAAGGTGACAGGACTTTTCCCCTGGAAAAGTCGTTTTCATACCCAAGAGCTTTCTCAGAGGTATTAAGAAGGTTCCCCGCGTCATTACACACAGGCAGTGTCGGAGCAAAGATATTCTCTTTCTCATTTATCTGTTTCACATATTCATATATTGAATATAGAGAAGCATGAGGGGTTTCATGTGAAAAACAAGACATCTGTTGTTAAAAACTCATTTTTAAAAAATCATATGTTTATAGAGCTCCAGTGTGTAGATAGATAACTTTAAATTCTATAACTTCATCATCTTTGTTTGAGAATTCTATTATGAAACAATCTGTTATAGCACAAACTGTTATAGCACAGTTTCTTTATGGCATAAGTCACATTGATAATATTATCTGCTTACAATGGGGATCTTATTATTTGAGAATTAGAAACACAATTAGGGAAAATATTTAACCTCTTCATAACAATTCATTGTGGGACAGGAAGAAAGCTGTTATGAAGACCTTCAGTTTAGCTAATATGGATTGCCTGGAGCAGTGGTAGTCAGAGTGTGGTCCCTGGATCTGCAGCATCTCCTAGCAGCCCAGACCTTCTAAATCAGAGCTTGCATGTTAACACCATGCCCACATAATCGCATGCCCATTACAATATGATAATTTACTGCTCTAGAGTACACCATGGACATGAGTCCAGCGAGTCTGATTCATAGACAAGCACTGACTAAGTTAATGTTAACAGGAGTAAGTATACTCAACAAAACACCAATAATATTTAATAATGCTTATATGTTGGGAATCTGTCTGTGCCCTTTTGTTTCTTCTTACTCCTCCACCTCCCTCTTCCATCTGTATTCTAACTGGTTAAAAAAGATAATTCTGTTAAAATTCTGTTACAACCTGTTTCTTTCCTTGGACTATGCCTAATGATAGCATCTAACTGGAAAGTCAATGGGATTATTGGTTTTCTGAATGATATAAAACTAGCTTTTCTGTTTGTTTGTTTTTGTTTTTAACTAACCAAGCGAATGCAGTGACATCACATGGAAAAACAGTGCCCTTCTCTTGATGGTTCCTCTTTTTTCTTGCTCAATATCAGTGAGCTTATCAGATTTCATAGGCAATGTACTTGACAGCTTAGATGCAATTTTACTATTACATCACTTCCAGTCATTACACGTAGGTTGGCCCCCTTAAGACCATAAACCAGCCTTATTAGTAGCTTATTGTTTATTCATTCCCTGTATTTCATTTTATTTCTTGATTATGTTGTGTTTAAACAATGTTCATGGAAACTAAAGTTTGCGCTAATGATCTTTCCCTGGTAGTAAATTAGTAAATTAAAATTAGTAAATTAGTAATTTACTAATTTTATTAGTAAAATAGTAATTTATTAGTAAAATTAGTAAATTAATCCTTAGCAAATTAAAAAATTTGTGTAGCTGTATCTCTGCTAAAGGATTTGGAGAAAGGCAAAGATAGCCCTGAATGATCTTTCCAGATATTGGAAGTGCTGAATATTTATATTCCTACTTAATATGACCTCACCCATAGCTCTGGTTCTCAAAATGCCAGCCATAAGAGCCAACACCTTGATCTAGAGTGGTTAATAATTCTTCATACATGGCAGCCTCCTGACTATTAACAACCTTATAGTTGATTTCAGCATGGCATTACGAGAAGAGTCTGGAGGCTAGAGTATGTCCATGAATCTAGTTTGTACAATGACACAGTCTCACTGAGTGCCTGGGGTTGAGTAATCAACATCAACCTCATGCGTTATTGTCAGACACTAATGGTAAGTTCTTACGCGTTACAGATAGACATTGAGGCAGCCAAGATGCATAAAATACAATGTCTTCCACAGTTACTTTATTGGATAAATGTGAAAATTAGATGAAATAAATATGAATGGCTTTTGAAGCAAATGTTACTGTGGTATTATCACTTATAGGTTGTGTTTTATTTCACCCTTACTCTCAATGAACTATAAAATTGAGCTGTAAGTAGATTGAATTAAGTTTTTTGGCAAAATGATTTCCTCCCTGTGTAGTCATTTGATAACAGGTATCACCCTAATGTAGGAATTATAGTGTTCTCTGACAAATTAAAGACACACACACTGTAATTGAAGAATTACTTTAGTGGAATCCCCAAACCAAGGAATCTTAAAAAAAAATTTGACTGTCCTAAAATAGTAACCCATATGTATAAATCAGTTTTTAATATCATAAGAAAAAAAACTTGGATATTAAAAGTGTGAATTTTAACAGAGTAAATTTCTCCTCACAATTTCTCTCAGGCTTTATAGATTATTATTGTAGGAAATATTTTGTGTATGTGTTGGGGGGTTGTCTTGTTTTGAGATAGGGTCTCGCTCTGTCACCCAGGCTCACTGCAGCCTTGAACTGCTGGGCTCAAGCAGTCTTCCCACCTCAGCTTCCCAAGTAGTGGGACCACAGGTACACAACATCATGACTGGATAATTTTTAATTGTTTTGTATAGTTGGAGTCTCACCATATTGCCCAAGCTGGTCTCAAATTCCCGAGTTTAAGTGATCCTCCCGCCTTGGCCTCCCAAAGTGCTAGGATTACAGGGGTGAGCCACTGTGCCCAGCCAGAAGTATTTTGTAAAGTCATATTTTTAAACTTTCTTGTTATCTGGGCTTGAAAAAGCCTACAAATAACAATTATGTGACATTTGCTAACACTCAGAGTATATCTACCACAATACCACCCCTTTCCACCACTATAACTATGTGCTAGCTGTTGTTGCATCCAAGTATATGAAGTAATAAATAGGCCCCAAGTGCCAAGCAAATGCAAAAGCAAGTAAAGCATTTTTCCCTGCATGTGGGAACCATCTCTTATGAACTTAACTTTGGTCAAGATAGACAGTTTGAACTGTTTGTACGCTGCATTTATTAAGACACTCTTTTTATTCTTAAAACCAAGCTGTTACTTTGGTTCTTTTATGGAAACTGTGGACAATCAAACATTTGCAAACTGAAGAGTTTTAGTGCAGTGTTTGTTTCAAGCATGCTTGAAAGAAAGTGTATGAAGATTATTACAACTTTGGAGATTTCAGATACTGTAAATAATATGATCAGCATTAGATGCCATGCTGTCCCTCCACTGACATTATTAAGTGTAGGCAAATGTGTAATCAGTGGGAGGAATGCTTGGTAAAGGGCCATGGAGAAGTGGTGAGGAAAAGGGAAAAATTTAGGCCATACTGTTGCTATCATGACTTCCTCAGTGAAAGGCCATTTAATGAGCTTAGCATTCACAGGTTTTTTTTTATATATATATATATAAGGCAATATAGTGTTAAAATTTTGGAAGACATTGGTCTGAATATTGACCTGTTTTGGTATGCCATTTCTCATAAGATGGTAGAGGGAGGAAGATAAATGAAGGAAAATTTGCTATACCTGTCTCTAGTGTCAGCAGTTTATAGTAGCTAAGACATACAGCCCCTTGTTTTTTTGTTTGTCTTTGCTTGTTTTTATGTTGTACATTGAGCATAACAGTGTCTGTTCTGTGATGTGCAGGATTTTACTTTAATGGTTATTAGAAGTTTGAAAATGAGTGGTGTTTGCTATTAACCAGCTGTGGCCTTGAATGATGAAATTCTAAAAATATGTAGTGTGCTTTCTCAAAAAGCATATGCCTTAACTATTTGGAAATAATCAAACACATGAGGCCAATCTTCAGGCAAAATTGGCTGTAGGTGGCCAGATAAGCATCCAATTCTTGATTCCAAGCATTGCAGCTCAGAGCTTTGATATGCAAATGGGAAATGATTGTATTACCAACAATTCTTAAATGAGTAATAAAAAACATTCCTATTATATTTTGTGTTAAAATATAATAAGAATTAGCACACACACAAACACAAAGAATGATGTAATTAAAGTTACGGTATTAAAATGAGCAATAACATAAAACATTCCCATTTCATTTTGCATTCAGATGGAATAAAAACAAGCACACATACACAGTGATGTAATTAAGGTTACATGGATTGAAGGAACTTTAAGGTTTTCAAAGAGTAGCGCATGACAGAAGAGAGAGGCAGTGATCATCACCATAAATGTTTCCTGCCTAAATTCATTTATTACTTGTTATTTCACATTGTTGCTCTCTCAAATGCCTTAGGAACCTGAAACCTAGAATTCCAAGAATCACAGTAAGATATCTAGGCATTACATCCTTTAGAAAAGAATCAATCATTGACATTTCAGTCAGTTTGAATAAGGCCACTGACACCTGAGAAGACATAATTTATTCCAAAAACGGAAAACTTTTTATTGTTACTGGCAGTGTAAATACCAGTATACTCAGAAAGGATAAGAATAAATTGGATAAAAATGTGTGTGTTCTCTAGTACTTTTTGTTTTGCCTATACACAAAGATAAAATTTACTATTGAAACTTCTGGTGAATAGGATTTTCAGCACACCTTGTACAACTTCCAGTGATTGCATTCTGCCTTATGCCCATGTTTACATGAAATTTTTTATTTAATTCCTTTGATCAAAAATATTTATTTAGAACATTATTGGATGATGCAACAAAATACTTCTTAGGCAAAAGTAAATGTTTTTGTTTCCTTCTTCCAGTGTGTATCAGTGTGACTGGATTTTTGTCTTTTATGAAATTGTTTAAATATTTTCAAATATTAAACTCATGGATTTCTTCATTTCTTTCCACTTCCAAAAGAATATGGGATCATTATGCCAACTCAGCAGATGTCTAATTTAAATTTCTCTTGCCTTAATTGAAGCCTGTCTCCTCTTCCTCTTGGTTTGCTGGAAAAAGAGAACAGCTGTTGGACATCATGCTCTTACAATAAGTCTCTCTTTAACGTTTTATTTTTCAGTTCCTCTAAAAGCCCCAAGCCCTGAATTTTTCCTCACAGGTCCTATTATCCTTGCTAACTTTGTTGGATGAAATCCTATAGTAACATTATCATTGCCCCACATATGTAGAGCCCCAAACCAGGAAGAGTAGTCTCATAAAGACAGAAATTACAGCAAAAGTGTGGTTATCTAGCTCATTTGCATAACCTGGTAGGTAGTTATGATAATGACATGGAGTAAAGGTAAATTTACAGATTCCTTGTGATCTTTTAATTGCTTTTCACAATTTAGTACTTTTACGTTGCGTATTTTAAAATTAGTTATTCTCATTACCAATGACCTAAATTAAGTTGAAAATTTTTCAGATTTTTTTTTTTTCTTCAAGAGACAGACTCTTGCTTTATTGCCCAGGCTGGAGTGCAATGGCTATTCACAGGCACGATCATATCACCAATAACCTCCAACACCACGCTCAGCAAAACATTTATTCTACTTTAAATTAGGTATCACTTTTGTAAATAAAGGCCAGCTTTATTTTTCCTTTATATAACAGCTTACTTTTCCTTTATATAACTTGACACCATATTCTATTGATTCCCTGAAGTCCTGTGGGAGTCAGGAATATAAAAAGATAATGGCATCTAGAGAATAATTTGATAATGGTAACGTGTATCAACATCATTTTCAACTGGAAACATTACGACATGCTAGTCCTTTGGAAGCAATCCCTTTTGTCCTTCTTTACTCTCAGCCTACCAATTATCAGTCTTAGTCAATTTGTATTCATTGATATCAACACTTTTTTATAGTACAATAGTTAAGATAATAAGTTTTAGTTGTACTTCTGGCATTTTTTAAATCTCTCTGATGTCTTTGAAAGTTCTGAATGTTCTTAAACCTAAGTCTCTCAATCTATAAAATGGTAAACAACAAAATTGACCGTAACATTAGAGTCAAAACAAAATGGACCATTTAACATCATATTAAATCTGATAATATATTTGAAATACTTTGTAAAGTATTTGACACACAATGAGCAGGCAAAAGTATTAATAGTAGTGTTGCAATTATATTATTTTTGTTATTATCATCATCCCTTAAGGGGCATCACTACCAAAATAGTTTGCTATTATGCATTATTTGTATCTAATTTGTAGCAAATTATTAATCTTAGTAATATTTTAACGTGACTGCTTTTTAATCCCATCTTGTTTTTATTTGCTTGCTTAATTCTGTTAATAGGTGTTTGCTATTTTCTCCAAAGCATGATCGTTTGCCCTTGTGTAGGCTTAAAACATTATCTCCAGCTTGTTTTTACATTTTATTTTATGTCACGTTGCATCATTTACCTTTATGTAAATAGTTTAGGTCTTTATTTCATTTTTTTGTAATATTGATAATCGTTGGACACAGGGAGAGCATGGTCACCATATAAAATACATAGTACAGGCTCAGTAATGCTTGCAAACTGAGGCTGATAAGTGCACATGGCTTTTTATGCTGTGCTTACTTTGCTTCCAGACAATACCAATAGGCTAGGTATAGCTGGATTCTCCACTAAGAGAGGAACCAGTTTCCTGCCTCCTTGCATATTTACACAGGAGCTATGAGGAGGCACACCTCACCTACAGAGTTGGAAATCTCTGAGCTTTGAAATTAGGTTTAAAGTCTTGCTGCTATGAGAAATGTTTTATATTTGAACACTGATTCCATAGGAAGTTTGTGTAGGTATCACCAACTGAAGGTCTCTGCTAAGGCACCTCTTTTTATTTCTCCTTAGAAAGAGCTGTAAGGAGTATCCAGTATATAAACTGAGTTGTTAATAATGATTGTCAAATGGGAAAATGAGAAATCTTAGTTCTGACATACTTAGGAAAAATTTCCAATATTAGTGTGCCTAAAGGCTCTCCTTGCGAACGCGTAACATGCACTTAACTTGTGATCAGTTTTTATAGCTAAATCAACCATTTTACTTTACATATGCAGAGGTCTAATTACTAATAACACACAATGGAAAACTCAAGTAGAATATAGTCTCTTATCAAGAGTTGACTCTATATATTATTATAGAATTTTGCAATTACATATAATAGTAATTTTAGTGTGTGGTGTATGCATGTTTGAATAGTACTTCTTATGTTCAAGGCTAATGTTCAGTAACAAGCCAATTAGGTGAAAGTGATTTGCAAAGTATTCCAATTTGCCTTTGTTGCTCTTTCTGTGTTATTACACACCCTCAAACTAGAAACAAACAAGATTCTTCCTGTCTTCAAGGAAAGAGAATGCTGTTCAATTTGAATATATTACATTTGATTATTATAAAGGAAAATAGTATAGGTTAGGAAAGCAGGTTAGATATAAATGGTGAAGGATTTGATGCTATAAAAAGGGATTAAAAGTTTACTCTTTAAGAGAATTTGAGCTTAATAAGTAAATTTTCATTTTATAAAACTTAAATTCACAAAATTAATTTATATTTATTCTAGAAAATATAAATGACAGATAAAAGTTTGTAAGCAAAATTTTAAGCAGTCATTAATTTTAAAGGGTAATAGATACTAGTTTATTTCTTTTTGCTGTCTTTTCTGTAAATGTATTTTCAAACATAATTGAATCTATGCAGATTTAAAAAATTAAGATCAGTTATTGATATTTGAAAAAATAATACATTCTCAAGAATTAAAATTTAAAAGGTACAAAAGGATAGACACTGAAAATCTTCCTCTGTCCCCTGGTTCCCTGTTCCTCTTCCCAGAGGTAATCAGTACTATCAGTTTATGCACCCTTCAGGGCTAATCAGGAGCATATGAACACACAAACATATATCCACTACAAACACATACCATACCCTCTAGGCTAGCATATTCTTCACTTTCTTTTGTATTATATCTTTTTCAACCAACAATGTATCTAAAAATTATGTTAGTTATGTAATATTCATAATATATTTCATTACACTATGTTTTGTAATTATTTAAGCAATATCCTAATAATGGATTGTATCAACCAGAAGAAGAAGATATGGCTGCTGTCAAAAAAAAAAATCCTCAAGTTTCAGCAGATTATACAATAAAAGTTTAATTTTCATCCATGTTGCATGTCCATTGTTGGTTTCCTAGGTACCTAACCACATAGTTCTTTCTCAGCGGATCAAGCTGATAGAACCTCCAACATTTAAATATGAATAAACAAAAAATCTCGTTTGTTTTTATATGTCTTTGCTGGTTTTCTACCAGTTGTATCTACTACTAGGAGAGGAGTGAGGAGTGTTGAAGTCTCCAACTAAAATCTCATATTGTCCTTTCAGTTCTGTTAGTTTCGCTTCATGTAAAAACTCTTGTTAGAGGTTGTATTAGGTTTTTTTTTTTTTTTTTTTTTTTTTTTTTTGCAGAGTAACAAATTATCACGACCTCAATGGCCTTAAATGACTTCCATTTATTACCTCATAGTTCTGTAAGTCAGATGTCCGGGTGGTTTCTATTGGGTCCCAAAGAGCAATGGCATGTAAAGTCGTTTTCATGCTTCAAATCTCTCTGACTAATCCCACCAGTCAGAGAAAACTTTCCACTTTAAACTCAACACAATTGAAACATTCCTTTTACCAAGGAACATAACATATTCATGGGAGTGGTATTTCATCCTATTCACAGCTTCAGCCCATACTCAAAGGAAGGCAGATTATACAAAGGCAAAAGGTCAAGGATCGTTCTTCGAATTTCACTTATCAGAAGTGAATACACATTTGAAATGGATCCTTTTATCATTGTGTAATTTTCCTTTTTATTCCTGGTAATTTTCTTTTCTCTAAGGCCTATATTGTCTGGTATTAATATAGCTACTACAGCTTTTTTTGATTTCCTTTACTTTTAATCTGTCCTTATCATTATATTTGAAGTGCGTTTTTGGGTGACAACATCTGGTTGGGTCATGCTTTTTATTCACCAGTAATCTCTGTTGCAATTTATTTATTTACATATAATGCAATTACTGATGTTGCAATTACATACAATGCAATTATTTGTTTGTTAGCAAACCATTGTATTATTTACTTTCTGTTGGTCCCTACTTTTTTATGTTTCCCCTTTTCTGCCTTCTTTTGCCTTATTCCATTTTAATTTACCTATTGTAATTTTCACAATGTATCTTTTTACAATGTTTTATAGTGGTTGCCCTAGGGATTATAAATACATACTAAACTATTAACGGTCTATTAAGAATTTGTATTTTAGCTCTTCCTAAGCCGGCGCTCGGCAAGTTCTCCCAGGAGAAGGCCATGTTCAGTTTGAGCGCCAAGATCGTGAAGCCCAATGGCGAGAAGCCGGATGAGTCCGAGTCCCGCATCTCCCAGGCTCTTCTGGAGCTGGAGATGAACCCGGATCTCAAGGCTCAGCTCAGGGAGCTGAATATGACGGCAGCGAAGGAAATTGAAGTTGGTGGTGGTCGGAAAGCTATCATTATCTTTGTTCCTGTTCCTCAACTGAAATCTTTCCAGAAAATCCAAGTCCGGCTAGTACGCGAATTGGAGAAAAAGTTCAGTGGGAAGCCTGTTGTCTTTATCGCTCAGAGGAGAATTCTGCCTAAGCCAACTCAAAAAAGCTGTACACAAAAATAAACAAAAGCGTCCTAGGAGCCGTGCTCTGACAGCTGTGCACGATGCCATCCTTGAGGACTTGGTCTTCCCAAGCGAAATTGCGGGCAAGAGAATCCGTGTGAAACTAGATGGCAGCTGGCTCATAAAGGTCCGTTTGGACAAAGCACAGCAGAACAATGTGGAACACAAGGTTGAAATTTTTTCTGGTGTCTATAAGAAGCTCACGGGCAAGGATGTTAATTTTGAATTCCCAGAGTTTCAATTGTAAACAAAAGTGACTAAATAAAATATATATTCACAGTAAAAAAAAAAAAAAAAAAAAGAATTTGTATTTTACCACTTCAGTAGGAATATGGAAACATAACTATATAAATTCCTTTACATTCCCCCTTTATGATGTAGGTGTCTTCTTCATTACATCTACATATATGGAAAATCCTAACAATGTTATGTTCTTTGTTTTCAAGTATGGAATATACTTAATAGACCTCAAATGTAATAAAAATGTAACATAACTCAGATGTTGACCATTTTGTTGTTATTTGTTTATTCATGGTATTTTCTTCTGGTATAATTTCTGTTCTGTATGAAGTACCTGTTTAACAATTTTTTATTAAATAGCAGGCCTGCTGGCATTGAATTATTTTAGTTTTCCTTCATCTGAGAATATCTTTATTTCTCTTTCATTATGGAAGGATATTTTTGTTGGAGATAGAATTCTGGAATGACGGTTCTCTTTCCACACTGAAGAAAAATATGTTGTGACACCTGTCTGACCTCCATGGCTTATAATAAGAAATCCATAGTCATTCTCATATTTCTGCTCCTGTAGGTAATGTGTCTTTTTGAGTGTGTGACCATTTTCAATAATTTTTCTTTGTATATAGTTTTCAGTATTGTCATTATGATGAATCTGAATGTGAATTTCTTAGGATTGATTCTATTTGTAATTTACTTAACTTCCTAAATCTATGGTCTTATGTTTTCCACCAAATTTAGAATGTTTTTAGCTGTTACTTTTTCACATTTTTAAACCTCTAGATTCTGATCTCTCCTGGGACTTCAACATCATTCTTAAATATTTACTGTTGCTCCACATTTCCTTGAGGCTCTGTTCATTTAAAAAAAATTTTTTTTCTACCTTTTATGGTTAGACAATGTCTATTGATCTACCTTCAAGTTTTTTGGCTCTTTCCTCTATCATTTTCATTCTGCTTTTTAATCTATCCAGTGAGCTTTTAATCTGGGTTACTGAATTTTTCAGCTCAGAAACTTCCATTTGATTCTTCTTTGTCTCTTTTATTTATTTGCGGATACTTCGTATCTTAGTATTTGTTTCAAGACTTTGTGATGGCTTTTTTTTAACATTCTAATAAAAGGTATTTTAAAGCCTTTTGCATCTGTGTTGGTGTCTTTGCTGTCTATTGATTTTATTTTACTATGTCATTTTAGATTATTTTTTCTTCATAATCTAAGTAATTTTGGATTACATACTGGGCATTTTGAATATTGTGGGACTGACTCTTGTTTAAATCTCATAGAGAAAGTTGATGTTTTTTTAGTTCAGTAGGCAATTGACTGGTTTGGCTCAGACTACATGTATCAACCCATCTTTTATAAGCTATTTCCAAAGTCAGTTTAATTTCCAAAGTTGTTGCAATGTTATTCAAATTTGTTTTATGTGTACATCATTCACTGTTCCATGTGGGACCTGAAAGGAAATTGATCCATTAACTCAGTTGGCAAACTTTTTGTATGCTACTAATGATAGATCCAGGCATGCTCAGGTTGACAGTGACTCCAGGAGTTAATGAAACATTTCGCTTTCTTTTTTTCCTTCCTTCTCTACTGTTTTCTTGGAACTTTCTGGTTTCCACAGGCTCTAGTTTTTGGTTCTTTGGCCAGAAATTGTCCACTTCTATTATTGTGCCAAGTCTGAGGCCATGTGGTAGGAGGACAGGGAGAAGAGGAAAAAAGCAATGGATTTGTCCTCACCCTTTTGAAGACACAGCTCTACCAAATGGAAAGGAAGGTTTCCCTCCCTGGAGTTGTATACCCAGTGATTCCTGTTGCTGGCCACTACTGCTACTGCTGCTGTGGTACCAATGAATTGCCTGGGGGATAAGTCATGAGCGAATACAGGAAAAATGAAAGAAAAATAACAACTTGGCTGATTTCCTCTACTTTCTCTGAGATCTGGCAGTTTCCTTCCCTGTTCCCTGAGCCAGGCTTCTCTTAAAGCTCACTCTTTACCACAATGTTCACTTCTGGGTTTTTGGCTGCCTTGAGTTCAGTTCAAGGATACTAAAGGGAAAAAAATGTAAACTCACACAGGCTTAGTGATGATTAGAATTTTGGTATCTTTTCTTTATCCACATATTGCTATTTTCTTTTCAGACTCCTCATAGTCCAGTACATTCAATCTGCCTAGGTTTTATAGTTACGTAAAGTGAGAAAGACAGGATGGGATGGGATGTGTTTACTTTATTTTACCCAGAACCAGAGCCCCTAACTTAGAATTCTTAAACATAAGCAACAGAAGCCGACTCTGGTTGCTAAAGAAGAAAAGCTTTTAAAAGGTTATTGGGTAATTTCCAGAAGTTTTGAGAGTGTTAAGAACTAGCCAGAAAGCTATATTTTAGGGACAATTCTGTTAACCCTGTCACAGATCCTGCTGGATCAGGGAACACCTGCTACAAGAACAAAGTTGGCATTTACCAGAAACTCAGCTTTCTCACAACAGCCACACCATCAGCAGTGAGTCTATCTCTGATGCCAGAAGTCAAACAAACATTCATTTTAGCCTGAAATGCCTTCTTACTCAAGTCACTCACATCTAAATCAAAGTCTCTCATAGGTGAGTTTAATTTGTGCAATCCAAGTTGTATACTTATATTTTTAACAGTGAAAGTGTGCCATAGAAGTGAGTTCTATGGGTTCTACCTCATGGAGGAAAATTCCCCAAGCATAGTCAGGGTATTCAAAAGGTATTGGGCAACCAAGAAAGAAAAAACATAAAACAACATAAAAAACAAAAAACATAAAAAAAATCTGTTGCATTTAGAGTATATTGTATAAGAAATGTCAGTCCTGATTTATTTACTAATAATATGTGATCTATTATGCTGGGAAAAGCATTCATTTGTTCGTATACATAGAAAGTTCAGTAAAATTAACCAGTATATTTACGTGTTTTTATTGTGGCATTGAACACTGGTAGATAAGGAAAATATTTTATAGATAATGTTCTCTCTAGTTGTGCTTAGAATTTATAATGTTATATATGTTTCCTTTTTATGACTCTGTGCTATAAACAAATCACCACCACCAACAACAAAGCACAAACTGGCTTATTTATGTCTTAATGTGTAGAGTACAGAACACAGAGTACAGAAAAAGCCTCCTTTGTATTATTTCTTGTCACTTACTAGCTGAGTAGGCTTGGATAAATTACTTAGCTTCTCTGCAACCAGGATTCTTATCTTTGAAAAGAGGGTGATAATATCTGTTCCAATCCTATAGAATTACTGAGAGGATTAAATGAGGTAAATGTAAACACTGGTACATAGTAAACACTTGGTAACTTCAGCTATGCTTAGTATTATTAATTTTTTAATACATCAATAAAATAAAGTCATTTATTTTTGCCCTCTAAGATAATCAAAAGTATCTTCAATGTGGAGTAGAATGAAAATTAGTTGTTACAACTAGTGAATATTTTGTGATTTGTGATGCAATCTTTGCAAGAGATTCGTAAATTAAAGGACTTCTCAATGCTAAATATTGTCCACTTTCTTGTATGTGATGGACTTAGAAGGTAATTAGAATCTGGGATATCTCTACTGGAAACCCACTTACGCTTCTTTTCAAACATAAGATACAATGCTCTTCAAAGTTAAGAAGGCCGGGCAAAGGTCAATGGAAACTCATGACTTTTATAACCTAGTCTGTTTAAGAACATGATGTGCAGGAGCCCAAACTTTTGGAAAAAAAAAAATAAAAGATTGTGAATGTTTCTTGGCTTCTACGTATAATGTTGTAAAAGAGACTCAATTGCAATGTCTTTCGGTACTCTCCTCCCATGTCTGGTTAAGGGATGTTCCATGCAGTTTTGGCAGATGATGTGTCCAAAAATTTTGAAATGTTTAACTGGCGCAGCTTTCTAAACTGGCTGCTACCCATGCAGTAGGATTTGTTTCCTTTTGGTATAAATCAAACATTTAAGATGATAGCTCAGAGAAAATAATTTGAGTTTTATTGCTTTGGAAAGAATATTTGTGTGAGTCCTTCATGCTCCGTTAGCTAGAAAATATTAGAGTAAAATAAATGAGTCCTGCTATGAATCTATGATAATTTGTGGCCTGGTCTCTCATAATAAAAAAATAAAAACTCTAATCTTTACAAGGCTTTAACATGTAATATTAGATGCAATAACATGTAATTTTTTTTTCTTTGACATGGCAAGGAGTGGGAAAGAAAATATAACTGCTTTTGCTTAAGGTCATTGCCTACCCTGACTTTAACTTGGGCACTTCACAGAGTACAGTAACTGATTTCTGAAACTTGAGTGGATAAAAATGTGGTTTTCCTTGAAGAGGGTTAACTGATTACTGAGTACCCTGTGTGTTAATTCTTGAAATGGGAGACTGTTTCTGGCATATAGTCCTGTTTAGTTAATGCTGTTTCTAGGCCCTATTTATAAAATTATTTGCATAGCTGGATCATGCTGGTTCCATTACTTTTTAGCATACAATTGGGACTTTAGTGTCCACGCTTGATTCAGAACCAAAAAAAAGAGGGTTTATAGAAGTACATTCCTGTAGGGGAAAAGCTTGTGAGCTGAAAAGTTATGAGCATAGGGGTTCCTCTCCTCTGCCTCTCTCTGTTACTTCATTCTCAGAAGCTTATGTTCTAGTCAAGGGAACCATAGTTTTTTTTATGGTTATTGTGAGACAATATGTGGCCCTTCCTGTAGGTTTCAGTTGTATAACTAATAATTTATCAATTTGTCCAACTTTATAGTAGGTATATCATTTTATCTTTATTATATAACATAACTTAGAGTTCAGAAAAATAAATGTTTCAATGAGACGTTTCATCTACTTATCTTGAGAAATTTTAGAATAGACTGTATTGAGGACTTTTAGCAATAATTTAAATAATTTACTCGTGTAACTAGCTCAGTTAACATAAAGGTATTTTGTACCATAGCAGAGATTTGAGACAGATGGCTTTGCAGTAATGTTTTAATTCCAGTTAAAAGCCCAAGAGAATTTTCCAACAAGAATAAAAAGAAAGGCTTGGGCTGGCATTGGGCGAAGAAGCAATTTCAACAGCTGGACAGTTGTGGGGTGGGGAAGGAGGCAGATAAGGTACTTAGTGAAACTACCAAGAAAGGGAGTACCACTTGTTTCAGCATTGGAATCTCTTCCTAATCTTATATTCCCCAATCAACTATAATCCTACTACCATGTCCCTTTAAAACATAAAAGAACAGCCTAATTAAGAAAATGTGTGCACTTAAATTACCTGTGGCTTCCCTGATGAATGAAAACTTATAAATGACTCAACAAGGGAGTGTATTCCTATTTTGTAGTCACACCCTTATTTGGGATAAAATAACATTACGTAACTTGATTATCTATTGTAGTCTTCAGAATCTACTTTAAAATATACTTGCCTGCCTCTAAAAATAACAACCAATAACAACAAAAAGTTTGCCCATGAAGATAATTTCAAAATTTTCTTGCTTTATTGAGATACATGTCTATCCTGTTAACATAGACATGTAAAAATATGTAGGTTGTAGGCAAATTCTAAGCGGGGAGGGGAAATAATTCCTATTCCTTAGTAATTTTACTCTTGTATAAACTCCTTCTCCTTGAGTATGTGCTGAACCTGTTGACTCACTTCTAATAAATTGTACAGGGTAGAAGTGATGGTATACTGCTTCTGAGTTTGGCTCATAAAGAGATCATGAATTTTCCTGGTCTCTCCCTTTCTTTTTCTTTCTGTCTCTCCCTACCTCACTCTCACTCCATGTCTGATCCCTCATTCTAGGAGAGGCCAGCTGCCATGTAGTGAGGATTTGCCATATGTGTGAAGAAGCCAAAGGAACAAAGGACTGAGGGCTGCCAACAATTGTGTGAGTGAGCTTGGAAGTGTATCCTTTAGCCCTAGCAAAGTTTCAAGATGACTGCAGCTTGACTAACAAATTGAATGCATCTCATGAGAGACCTTGAGCCAAAGGCATTCATCTAAGCCTTGTCCAGATTCCTGACCCACAGAAATTGTTAAATAATAAATGTTTATTGTTTTAAGGCCCTACATGTTGAGAAAGTTGGCTACAAAATAATAGATAGCTAAATCAAAATACTTAACTTTGACTTTAAAAATATGAATAGGATTTTACTTTATAGACATAGTTTTAATAGCATTTTTACTAAGGCATACATATATTATTAATCTCTGTATACATATGAAAATTGTACAGGGTAGAATTTCATATCTAGTCAAACTAAGCTTCCTCAACAAGGGAGAACTAAGATCTTTTTCAGATAAGCAAATAGTAAGGCAGTTTATTACTACCAGACCTGCCTTACGAGTGATCTTGCAAGGAGCACTAAATATGGAAAGACCATTACCAGCTAATACAGTTACATACTTAAATACACAGAACACTGACACTATGAAGCACCCACACAAACAAGCTCGCATAGTAGTAACCAGTTAATAAAACGACAGAGTCAAACCCATATATATCAATACTAACCTTGAATGTGAATAGGCTACATGCCCCATTTAAAAGGCACAGAATGACAGGCTGCATAAAAAAGCAAGACCCAATGGTATGCTGTCTTCAAGAGACCCATCTCACATGCAATGACATGCATAGGCTCAAAATAAAGAAATAAAGAATAATCTACCAAGCAAATAGAAATCAGAAAAAAAGCAGAGATTGCAGTCGTAATTTAAGATAAAGCAGACTTTAAACCAACAAAGATCCAAACAGACAAAGAAGGGCATTATATAATGGTAAAGGTTCAATTCAGCAAGAAGACCTAATTATCCTAAATATATACACCCAACACAGGAGCACCTAGATTCATAAAGCAAGTTCTCAGAGTTCTACAAAGAGACTTAGACTCCTACACAATAATAGTGAGAGACATCAACACTCCACTGACAGCAGTAGATCTCACTGAGGTAGAAAATTCACAAAAATATTCAGGACCTGAACCCAACATTGAACCAAATGGATCTGATACAACTCTACAGAACTCTCCACCTAAAACAATAGAATATGCATTCTTCTGATCACCACATGGCACATACTCTAAAATCAACCACACGTTGAATGTAAAGCAATCCTCAGCAAATGCAAAAGAACTGTAATTGTACCAAACACTACAGAGCAATAAAAATATAAATCAATACTAAAAGAATTTTCTCAAAAATATGCAATTACATGGAAATTAAACAATGTGCTCCTTATTGACTTTTGGGTAAATAATGGAATTAAGGTAGAAATTAAGAAGGCCTTTGAAACTAATGAGAACAAAGATACAATATACCAGAATCTCTGGGTTGCCCCTAAGACAGTGTTAAGAGGGAAATTCATAGCACTATATACCCACATCAAAAAGTTAGAAGTATCTCAAATTAACAACCAAACATTGCAACTAAAAAAACTAGAGAAGCAAAAGCAAATCAACCCCAAAACTAGCAGAAGACAAAAAATAACCAAAATCAGAGCTGAACTGAAGGAGACTGAGAAACAAAAAAACCATTAAAATGATTAAGGAGTTCAGGAGTATGAGTTTTTTTTTTTTTAAATTAATAAGATAAATCCCTAGCTAGTTTAATAAGAAAGAAAAGAGGGAAGAGGCAAATAAACACAACCAGAAACAACAAAGAGTTTATTACCACTGATTCCACAGAAATACAACCATCGGAGACTACTGTGAACATCTCTATGTACACAAACTAGAAAACCTAGAAGAGATAGATAAACTCATGGACACCTACACCTTCCTAATATTGTACAGAAAAAAAATTGATTCCCTGAATAGACCAATAATTAGCTCTGAAATTTAATCAATAATAAATAGCCTAACAACAACTACAACAACAAAATCCAGGATCAGATGGATTCACAGCCAAATTCTACCAGATGTACAAAGAAAAGTTGGTACCGTTCCTACTGAAACTATCACAAAACAATTGAGAAGGAGAGACTCCTCCCTAACTCATTCTATGAGGCCATCATCATCCTGATTCCAAAACCTGGCAATGACACAACAATACAAGAAATTTTCAAGTCAATATCCTTGAAGAACACTGATGCAAAAAATTTCAACCACAATTTTTGCAAACTAAATTCAGCAGCACATCAAAAAGCTACTCCACCATGATCAAATAGGCTTTATCCCTGGGATGCAAGGTCAGTTCAACATACACAAATCAATAAATGTGATCCTTCACATAAACAGAACTAAAAGCAAGAAACACATGATAATCTCAATGGACTCAGAAAAGACTTTCAATGAAATTCAACAGTCCTCATGTTAAAAACTTGCAGTAAACTAGCATTGAAGGATTATACCTTAAAATAATGAGCCATCAATGAAAAATCCACAACCAATATCAAACTGAATGGGCAAAAGCTGGAAGAATTCCCTTGAAAACCAGCATAAGACAAGGATGCCCTTTTTTTACTACACCTATTTAGCATAATATTGAGAATCCTAGCCAGAGTAATCAGCTAAGAAAAAGAAATGAAGGCATCCAAATGGGAAGAAAGGAAGCCAAACTATCCCTGTTTCAAGACAACATGATTCTATATCTGGAAAACCTCATGGTCTCAACCCCAAAGCTCCTTCAGCTGATAAACAACTTCAGCAAAGTTTCAGGATACAAAATCAACATATGAAAATCATTAGCATTTTTATATACCAACAACAGCCAAGAGATATTCACAACTGCCACAAAAAGAATAAAATACCTAGGAATGCAGCTAATCAGGGAGGTGAAAGATCTTTACAAGAAGAACTACAAACCACTGCTCAAAGAAATCAGAGATTACACAAACAAATGGAAAAACAATTCATGATTATGGATAGAAAGATTCAATATTACTAAAATGGCAATACTGCGCAAAGCAATTTACAGATTCAATGCTATTCCTATCAAACCAGCAATGATATTCTTCACAGAACTAGAATAAGAAACTTCTTAAAAATTCATGTGAAACCCAAGAGTTCAAATAGCCAAGGCAATCCTAAGCAAATAGAATAAGGCTGGAGGCATCGCGCTACATGACTTTAAACTATACTACAGGGTTACAGTAACCAAAACAGCATGGTACTGATACAAAAACAGATATGTATACCAATTAAACAGAACAGAGAGTCCAGAGATAAGGCCCCACACCTACAATCATCTGAACTTCAACAAAGCTGACAAAAACAAGCATTGGGAAAAGAACTCCTTATTCAATGAATGATGCTGGGATACTTGGCTAACCGTATGCAGAAGACTGAAACTGTACCCCTTCTTTACACCATATACAAAATTAAACTCAAGACGGATTGAAGACTTAAATGTAAAACCCAAAACTATAAAAACTCTGAAGGACAACCTGGGCAATAGACTTCTAGAAATAGGAACTAGCAACAATTTCATGATGAAGATGCTAAAAGCAATCACAAAAAAAGTGAAAGTTAACAAATAGGATCCAATTAAACTTAAGAGAATCTGCACAGCAAAAGAAACTATCAACAGAGTAAATAGACAACCTACAGAGTGAGCAAAAATATTTGCAAACTATGCATCTGACTAAGGTTTACTATCCAGCATCTATGGGGAACTTAAACAAATATACAAGAAAAAAACAAACAACTTCATTAAAAAGTGGGCAAAAGACACAAACAGACCCTTTTCAAAAGAAGAGATTCATGAGGTCAACAAGCAAATGAAAAACAGCTCAATATCACTGATCATTAGGGAAAATCAAAATCGCAATGAGATATCTCACACCAGTCAGAATGACTATTATTAAAAAGTCAAAAAATAACAGATGCTGGCAAGGTCCAGGAGAAAAATGAATGTTTATACTCCATTGATGGTAGTGTAAATTAGTTCAATCATTGTGGAAAGCAATATGGCAATTCCTCAAAGGGCTAAAAACAAAACTATCATTTACCCACCAATCCCATTACTGGATATATACCCATAGGAATATAAATCATTCTACCACAAGGACACATGTACGTGTTTGTTCATTGCAACATTGTTTACAATAGCAAAGACATGGAATCAACCTAAATGTCCATCAGTGATAGACTGAATAAAGGAAATACGGTACACATACACTATGGAATACTTCATGGACATGAAAAAGAATGAGATCATACCCTTCGCAGGTACATGGATGGAGCTGGAGGCCATTATTGTTAGCCAACAAACACAGGAACAGAAAACCAAATACGACATGTTTTCATTTATAAGTGGAAGCTAAATGATGAGAACACACAGAAATAAAGTGGGGAGAAACAGACACCAGGGCTAATTGAGAGTGGAAGGTGGGAGGAGGGAGAAGAACAGAAAAATAATTATTGGGTACTAGGTTTAGTACCCGGGTGACAAAATACTCTGCACAAAAAAACCCTGTGACATGAGTTTACTTGTATAACAAATCTGCATATGTACTGATGAAAGTAAAATAAAAGTTAAATAAAATGATTGTACCTGTTTTTTTCCTGTCTTTCTGAAACCATAGACAGAGTCTGGAAAACACTAAATATTAGCCAGTAAGGCAGGGGTGTGAGGTGCATAAATCAGATAATTCAGCTCACAAACCAATTATCGAGTTGACTCCCTCCCGAATTTGAAGACAATCTAGCCAGGATAAAAACACTGAAGGAGGCATTTATTTTAGTAGTATAATTATCCCTCTATCCCATTGGAAATCTCTATCTCATTGGGCACCTCTATCTCATTGGACTTCCACTCTGTGGAAGTAGTGAATTCAATGAATCCCAAACTTCTGTAGTTTTCTGGCATGTGTTCAGAGTGTTGATATGTCCGAAATACAAGAAGATTTATAACTGATCTTGCAGCTACAATATAGACTGACATTTCAAGCGGGAAATACTTTGGTAACTTTATGTTTAGAGGATATGATAGGGTAATTTCCTCTCCATTGTATTCAGGAAGGAATAACCTAGTGCTGAATACAGCATAAAGTGAAGAACAAAGATACATGTCTGTAGAACTTCAGGATAAATAGAAATAAATGAACACATCAGAAAACATGAGAATTTTAAACATATAATTAAGCCAATGAAAAATTATACTTTACATACACTTCTTGAACAGTAAAAGGAAAAGTATGATAGATATGAGAAGTCTAGAAAAATCACCTTATTCTAATTGCATTTCCTTCCTTCAGTTGCGTGACAGCTAGCAATTAAGCAATTATGCCAGTTATTTTCTTTTGACATTCATTTTGACATTTAAGACACATGTTTCTGATTCTATCTCTGCAGGGCAATTTGTCCTTCAGGGAGACAAAGAGTGAGAAGGGTGAAATAAATTTTAATTTTCAGCCCAGAGAATCTTTGAGACTATACTCAATGAAGTCATAAACGATTTTAGTTAGGGCCCATGTTATATATTCTACTGAATTATCCATCTAACAAAAAATTATTGCTCTTTCCAGCCTTAATTTTCTGGGGATTTTTGCTTGTATTCTTTCTCTTAGGGAATGACATCTCTATCCACTCAATTGCGTAAGCTAGAAACCTGGGAGTAACCCTTGATCTTTCTCTCTCTCTTATTACCTATATCCACCCATATATGATATGATATTTCTCATAAATATCCATTGCCTCTGTCCCCTTCTCTTCATTTTGTGCTAACATTATGCTAAATCAACCATTAAATTCTACTTAGATTGCTAACATGGCCTTTTAATTTGTCTGCGTATACAGACTGCCCCCTCTTTCAGTTCATTCTCCACATTGAAGTCAGAATGATTACATATTTCATAGAGGATCCTCTGATGCCCCAGTCTGGGTTACTGTGCTTTGATATTCTATCCTAGAATATGCTTCTTTCTTCATAGTACCTACAAAGTTTATAATTATACTTTGCTTAGTGAGTTATTTGTTCAAGTCTCTCTTCTTCATTGAATTATTCAACTCTATGAAAATACAGAACATATCTATTTTTGCTTATCATTTATTACCAGAAAATATCCCAATACCTAACAAAAGTATTTGTTGAATAAAGAAATGATTTTGCTGTATACCATCTTCACTCCCTATGGTAGATTATTGAAATAAAGAGGTTTTATATATTTTTGTTGTCATTATTGTTGGGTTCCCCATATCCATTGCCTTCTTTAGATATATGTATCCCACATTTCCATAATACTATAATGCTTCTCAAATCTCAGCCCATGGGGTTTGCAGAGGAATGACTCTATTTCTGTGCCCACGTGACAGAAGCCCAAGCCCCACAACACATTCCCAGATCACTCCCAATGGTATTTGCATTGGGTTGGGGGTAGAGGATGTTGTTTCAGGTTTGGGCACATTATTCAATTTAGGATCAGAGATGATATTTTTGTTGGGAGTATTAGCAAAAGAGAGCAACCATTTTATGTAGAATTTAACCTAAGACATTGAAACAGAATTTGCCTGGGGTTCTACTTGGAAGTGAGAATAGACTGTCAAGGTGGAAGGCCGACAAAGAGAGAAGATTAAGTCCAGATGGCGTTTTGATCCATAAATTTCTCATCTATTATCAAGTCCTGTCAAACCTCTCTCAAATCGATCTTTTATCCTCAGCTCAGTAAATGAGAGCTCAAGAATTTTACAATTTTTATTAATTCCCCTCTTGTCACAAATCCTACACCTTTTTAAAGAAAACTTTTATTTAAGTTCATGGTATAAGTGCAGGCTTGTTACATAAGCAAACTTGTGTCATGGGGGTTTGTTGTACGGATTATTTCATCATCCAGGTATTAAGCCTAGTACCCATTAGTTATTTTTCCTTATCCTCCCCCTCCTCCAACCCTCCACTCTCCAAAAGGCCCCAGTGTGTGTTGTTCCCCTCTGTGTGTCCATGTGTTCTCATCACTGGTTCCCACATATAGGTTTGAACATGTAGTATCTGGTTTTCTATTCCTGTATGAGTTTGCTAAGGATAATGGTATCCAGCTCCACCCATGTTTCTGGAAAGGATATGATCTTGTTCTTTTTTAATGGCTGCATAGTATTCCATGGTGTATATGCACCTCATTTTCTTTATCCAGTCTATCATTGATGGGCATTTAGGTTGATTCCATATTTTGCTATTGTGAATAGTGCTACAATGGACATGACTTCAAACTATACTATAGAGCTACAGTAACCAAAACAGCATGGTACTGGTACAAAAACAGACACATAGACCAATGGGACAAAATAGAGAATTCAGAAATAAAACCACACACTTAAAAACTCTCTGATGTTCAACAAACCTGACAAAAACAAGCAATGGAGAAAGGATTCTCTAGTCAATAAATGGTGCTGGGCTAACTGGCTAGCCATGTGTGGAAGATTGAAACTGGACCCTTTCCTTATACAATATACAAAAAATAAGGCAGATTAAACACTTAAATGCAAAATCCAAAAATATATAAACCCTAGAAGACAACCTAGGTAATACCATTTAGGACATAGGCACAGGCAAAACTTTCATCATGAAAACACCAAAAGCAATTGCAACAAAAGCAAAAATTGACAAAATAAGATCTCATTAAATTAAAGTGCTTCTGCACAGCAAAAGCAAACTATGAACAGAGTGAGAAGACAACCTACAGAATGAGAGAAAAGTTTTGCAAACTATGCATCTGACAAAGGTCTAATATCCAGCATCTATAAGGAACTTAAACAAATTTATAGAAAAAAAAAAAACCAACAAACAACCCATAAAAAGTGGGCAAAGTACATCCTACACTTCTATATCTATTTCATCAGCAAATTCTGTGGTCTCTTCTTTCAAAATATATTCAGAATCTGATAACTTCTCACCACTGCCACAAGTAATACAGTGTCAAAGTAGCCATTTTTCTTTACCCAGATTTTTGCAATAAAAATTTAACTGGTCTCCCTTCATCAACATTCACCCATTGCCCTCTAGTCCTTTTCTCAACACAGAAAAGTCAGCAGTCTTTGAAATCATATTGTGTTATTACTATGTTTAGAAACTTTCAATGGATAAACTGCTTGTTTTAGGGGGAAAAAAGAAACCTTCAATAGTTTAACACAATAGTTTATTTCTTAGTTTATCACAATTCAGTGGGCATTATTTACTGTGGTGTTTCAGAGACCCAGTTTCCTTCTTTGTTGTGGCTCCACTACCCCACAGAGACTCGAGTCTTCCACTGGGTCTTCTGGATCTGGCTGGCAGCTGGATAAAAAGAGAGATATCAAGGAGTGGAGGGAAGTACACAAGATGTTTATGTGGCCAGGCCTGTGAATGGTGCCTATAATTTTCACCTGGTAAGTTAGTTATATGCTTAGCTGTGTGATCAGGAAGAAAAATAAAAAGATAGATATTGATGAACACCTTTTCTTTTCACAATTGTTTCCTATAATTCTGAGAGTGCAGTCTAAAATTTTCACCATAATCCATAAAGTCAGACCTGGAGAAACTTAGGGTTATGTTAGGATGAGGGTATGATAAAACATATCTAGATTTCTGACTTGTGAAATGAGTTAAGTAATGATGTTATTCAGTGAGGTAGGAGGGACATCTTTGGAAATGAAACTTTTTGAATATATTAAAGTTGAGATTCTAATTAGATATTGAAAAAAATTCCCAGTAGGAAGTTAGGTTTCTAAATGGTAAGTTCAGTAGAGAGATCTTGGATAGATATATTATTTTGGAATTATCAATATAAGCATATGAATGGAAATCAAGAGAATATATGAGACTACCTTGGGAGATTAAGAAGAAATGATCTCTAGAAATGAACTCAGCAAATATCAAGGGATGTCCAATGTGTAACCAGGAGAGAGTTAAAATAGGAATTAAATTAGGAGAGAGTAATGTATAGGAGTAGATGTTTCTGATAAGAAGAAATGGTTAAATACTTCAAATGTTCTCACCTAATGAGGTCACCTAAGATAACAATTAAAAGTAATTCAATAATTTAGCAAAGATAAGCTGTAGAAAACTTTGCCAAGACCATAGTATAAAGAAGTGTTGGTAAGTATGAAGGTGTTTGACAGATTTAGTGAACTGAGGAATAAATATGGGTAATTAAGTGGAGAAAGAGTCAATACATATTTCATTCGATACGTTAGGGTGGTATTTGTAATGAAACTTGAGATGGAGGCAGGATATCTATCTATCTATCTATCTATCTATCTATCTATCTATCTATCTATCTGCCAACCAATCTACCTACCTATGTATCCATCTATCTCTCTATCATCTATTTATCATTGTAAAGGAATACTGCAACATATTTAAATGTTGATGGGAAGACTCCAGTAGAAATGTAAATTATAAAAGAGAGGACACAGAGCCATAGTATGCGTGAGAGGATTTACTTTAAAATAAGGAGTTCTAATTGTAACAGGAGGGGGATGGAGGTTGGGGGGAATAATACATATGTATTAAGGTAAGTGAATAGGTGTGGTGAGTAAATTGATATAATTTTTCACTGGTAGAATATATTTTCTCTAGTAAGTAGAAGAAAAGTCTATCTACTAAAGTAAAATAAATAGAAAGATCAGAGATTTGATAAAAGTAGAGTAGGTTGAAAATACATTGTAGAGAACTGTGAACATAGCTTATTTGGGAAATAGAGAAATAGTAATCAGCAGAATTGAGGACTCAACTTAGGCTGGAGAAAAGAAATTAATAATATGGCTAATCTATGTGGTTTAAAATTTTCTCCAACAGTGCTCAGTGCCTGTATGTGTAGGTGCAAGAGAAATTCACCATTTGAATCATGATTGGGATTTTTAGAATGGATCATTGCAAGGCCACAGAACACCTCATTTAAGGTTATGAGGAGGAGAGTTGATTACGTGATTTAACTACAGAGTCTAAAGTGAATACTGTAAGAAATGAATCCTGGAAAGGGTTGACAGGGAAGAAGAAATTAGATAAAGTGATATGTGCAAGCTGAAGGATGAGAAGTTGTGATGACCAATATAATGTTTCAATGTAATATTTCAGAGATGAGCTATCCTGCTGTTTTCCAGGTACCAGTTTGGACAGTAACTGCTGATCAAGCACTTACTGGAAGTCAAACAACTGATAAGCTACGCTATTGCATATATCATCTTCAATGGCCTTTAAATCACCTAGGAGATGGCAGAACTTTTAGTTGCCAGGAAGATAGTACTCCATGCTAAAGTCTTCAAGGAACCAGAGTTAGTCGATAGATGACATTATGGTGGATATATGCTCATAAGCAACTTATTCTGTTGTGCAAAATATAATGTTCTTCATTTTCATGAATAACTTCAAATTTTGACTTTAAGTCCTTATTGAGTCAGCAACAGAAAGTTTAATAATAAATTATATAATACATATTTATATAATATATAATTATTATAAGACAAACACAGTTAAATTGGTGAGTGTTCAAAAAATTTCATTATTAATTCAGTCAAATTCAGTGACTTCAGTCTCCTCCTCTATCCCTTTCATAGGATTATATATATTTACTATCTGGGGAAGACATTTTTAGTTCACAATGATCAGTACTTTCTTATGTAGGCTTTTGCCGAAATAAAGGATTAGGTGGTTGGCCTTATGTTGTTGGCATTTACCCTCTTTAGCTGATACTCAAAAGATGATTCCAAGCTGATAATTAGATGATGATTCCCGTCTTGCTCACCATCAAGATACTGACCTTTTTCCCACCATAAGAAATCTCCATGGGTGCTTCATCTTAATATCAAACCCAACATAATTATTTTGGGATATGAAACATTCTCAAGTCTTTCTTCATACTGTTTTTAAGTCCCCAGGGGAATGGGAGGGTTAACACAGGTCTTCTCTTCACTTAGATGGACTGTGTCCCATTCAGGTACTTTGGTGCTATGCTGGAAGTGGAACTTCTCTAGGGTGTCAGCTCTTCCTAAGGGGCTTCCCAGAACACATACTAGGAAGTGTTGCTCTGCTCTGGGTTCCCATTGACCTGGTCCAGGGTTCCTATTGGTAATACCTCAAGGGCTCTGCCTGTTGCTGAGATGGGGAGCAAAGTATCTTCTTAGGGATTCTCAAAAAGGCTTACTTAATTTTATTGCTCATCTTTTTAATATTTTCTGTTTCCTCAAACTGCATTGACTTTGTCTATTTTAGATATTGTACATTTTTCCTAGTCCTGTTTTTATGATATAAATTCTACCTATAGGGTAGTTTGAAGTTTTCATTATTATTTGAAAGCATGTCATTTGGTAATAAAAAATATTTTTTTTTCTCAAACATCTGCCACTTGAAAATCCAAACTGTTTTGTATTTAATTTTTTTTCCTGTTCTAGGTTTCATAAAATCTACTTTAAAATTTAACTGACTTCTTAAAATTATTTCATTTTTGTGTTTGCTCTTGTCCTGGAGTGTTGAAGACCTTTGTCTCACAGGAAGATTATTGCTATACAACAAGAAGAATACTGGGGAGGAACTTTTTTTGTTAGTAGCTAAGAAATTTTTTCTTGCCATAAAAGAAACAAAGAAGCTGAATGGTATGAACTTTTGTAAAGCCACTTTTTTGTTTTTTTAATATGGCGATGAAAAGGTAATGATATAATATGGACTTTAGAAATCAAGTTGGATATGGATTTCATTATTTCCCTATAAACATGAGTTTTTTCCTTTACAATCACCATTTTGGGAAAGAATAGTGATTTCAGAATCAAGCCATAATTATTTAAAGCAAGTAGGTAAAGAAATAAGGAATGTACTAGTTGTTTCTTCAGGTGAGCAAATAACAACAACACATTTGCAAACAGATAAATAAGAAGCTATTTAAGACATGTGTGTTAAAATCTGTCCTGGAAAGTAACAATCCAAGATCCACTGTTAATTTGACAATTTTTTCATGGATGTTTTCTTGTTTTTATGATAGAGAATTTCTACAAAGAAAGACAAAGGCAGCCCTTGTTTTCCCAAGTAGACAAGATTTACAGAAAAGATTGATTTGCATATGACTTGGGAAGGCCATGAAATTTCCCTGGCCATGAGCTGTATGAGTTTCAAGTTCTGTGAAAGAGGAACAATGTTAGACAAACTGCAGAACATGGACATCACTGACAAGCCAAATTATCTGAAGAACCACCTGCAGAACCACAGAATCATTCAGGAGTTCCTCAGCACAGACACTGATACCTGTTTTCTATCTCATGGAGAACATTGTATTCTCTATCCTCACAGCAGTTTATTCTCTTAGGGTTTATTTTTTTCCTTAAAATGTTGTCTGCATAATGAACTAAAGTGTCTAAATTTTGTGTAAATGCAGAGTTCTCAATATCCAGACATTATACGTTCAAAATCAGCTTTTATTTACCTACAAATGTCTACCAGCTTTTTCATGAGTGTTGATATTGATGTATGAATAGTGGTATGACAACACTGAAGTCCTCTTGGCTAAAAAAAAGATTTTATAAGAGATGGATGGAAGAAAGTCACAAAAATGGATCTCTTGTTAGAATCATAAGAAACCTGGCTGATCAAAAATTCATTCAGGGGATGGAGTAAAATGGTGGAATAAAAGTACACACCACTTATCTCCCCTCCCAGTTACCATGGAACTCCAAATATTAACAACTATCTGCAGATAGAGAAGGACTACCATAAGAACCAAATATCAGGCGAGCAATCACAGTACTTGGTTTTAACTTCATATCACTAAAAGAGTCATTGAGGAGGGCAGGAGAGACAGCCTTGAATCAACAACATCACCCCTCCTTCATCTCCCCTGCAGCCACATGGCCCAGAGAGAGAAGCTGTGCACGTTGGGAAGGGAGAGTGGAGTGACTCAGAGACTTTACATTGAACTCAGTGCTGCTTTCTCACAGCAGAAAGTAGAGCTCTGCTAGGCTCAGCCAGCACCTGTACATGGAGGCAACATTCGACCAGACCTAGTCAGAAGAACATCACCTATGCCAGTAGTCATAACTTGAGCTTCTTGGCAAGCCTTGCCACCATGGGTTGAAGTGCTTTGGATTCCCAGGTAAACGTGAAGGACAGTCTAGGTCATAAGGACTACAATTCCTAGGCAGCTCCTAGGCCTAGCTTGGGCTTAGAGCCAGTGAACTAGGGTGGCCCATGACTTAGGGAGAAACCAACTGGCACAGCTAAGGAAATGCTTGTGCCATTCCTCCCCCAACCCCAGGCAGTGCAGCTCTTAGCAAGGAAAGTTGCTCCTTTCTTCTGCTTAAGAAGAGGAGAATGAAGAGTAAAGAGGATTTTGTTTGTATCTTAGATATCAGCTCAGTGACAGTAGGATAAGACATTGGGCAGAGTTGTGAGGTCCCATTTTGGGCCCTAGCTTATAAGTAACGTTTCTAGACACAGCCTCAGCCAAAATGGAAACCCACTGCCTTAAAGAAAGAAACCCTGTGGCCACCACTACTGGAGTTGCGCTTCATCTGACATGAAGCCGATGCAGTCTTGGCAAGATTTATCACGTGCTGACTACAGAGCTGAGCTCTGACTTACCATCAGTGATACTGAAGGAGTATGCTGCAGGAATTGGGCTCTTAGACATGCTGGCTTTAGGGGAGACCCAGCACATTTGCAGTTGTTGTGGCTATAGTGAAATACTCTTTCTATTTGAGAAAAGCAGAGTGAAAAGTAAAGGTGACTTTTCCTTGCACCCTAGGTTCCAGCTTGGCCACAGTAAGGTAGAGCAACAAGCAGGCTGTGAGGGTCCCCAAGTCCAGGACGAAGCTCTTGGACAGCATTTCTGGGCCTACCCTGGGCCAGCAGGGAGCCTACTTCCCTTAAATGTAAGTCCCAGGCCTGGTAGCATTCACCACAAGCTGACAGAAGAGCCTTTGGGCTTTAAGTAAAAATTGGTGGTAGCCAGGCAGAACACCCTGTGGACAGGTTGTGATGGTAGCCACAGGGAAAGGCTCCTCTGCCTATGGAAATGGGAGTGAAGAGCAAAGAAGACTTTGTATAGTGGTTTGGGAGCCAGCTTAACTACAGTAGAATAGAACATCAGACAAACTGCCAAGATTGTTTTCTCTAATCCTTGGCTTCCAGACTACATCTCTGGACACACCCAGGACCTAGGGGAACTTCCCATGCTGAAGGGAAGGACCTTGGCAAGGCAAGGTAGCTTGGTGCTGTGGCCAGCTTCATGTTAGATGAAGCGCAGCTCCAGTAGTGGTGGCCACAGGGTTGCTTGCAGCATCATACCCCGAGTTCTAGGTGGCTCAGCACAGAGAGAGAGAGAGGGAAAGACAGAGAGAGACTTCATATATTTGGGAGAAAGTAAGGGAAAAGATAAAGAGTCTCTGCCTAGTAGTTCAGAGAATTATTCCAGATCTTACCCAAGACCACCAACCACAGTGTTAGGCTTGGGGACCAAGTCCCTTTGAATACCTGGAAAGCCTTCTCAAGAAAGACAGGCATAAAGAAGCCCAGACTATGAAGACAATGCAATAAGTACCTAACTCTTCAATGCCCAAACACTGAAGAACATTTACAAGCATCAACTTAATCCAGGGAAACATGACCTCAACAAATGAACTAAATAAGGCACTAGGAATAAATCCTGGAGAAAGATATATATATACACACATACATATATATGTACATATATAACCTTTCAGACAGAGAATTCAAAATAGCTGTTTTGAGGAAACTCAAATTCAAGATAACACAGAGAAGGAATTCAGAATTCTATCAGATAAATTTAATAAAGAGATTGAAGTAATTAAAAACAATCAAGCAGAAATTCTAAAGTAGAAAAATGTAACTGAAAAAATTCATCAGTGTCTCTGAAGAGCAGAATAGTTCAAGCAAAAGAAAGAATTAGTGAGCTTGAAGAGAGGTTATCTGAAAATACATAGAGGAGATTAAAGAGAAAAGAATAAAAACAAATGAAGCACACCTAGAAGATCTAGAAAATATCAGAAGGGCAAATTGAAGAGGCTTTGGCCTTAAAGAGGAGGTAGAGAGAGATGGGGATAGAAAGTGTGTTCAAAATGATAATATCAGACAACTTTCCAAGCCTTGAGAAAGGTATCAACATTCAAGTACAAGAAGGTTATAGAATAGCCAGAAGATTTAACCCAAAGGAGACTACCTCAAGGCATTTAATCAAATTCCTGACAGCCAAGAATGATAAAGAAAGGATCCCAACAGCAGAAAGAAAAAAGAAATAATATATAGAGGAGCTCCAATATAGCTGGCAGCAGACTTTTCAGTGGAACTCTTAGAGGACAGGAGAGAGTGGTATGCCGTATTTAAAGCGGAGAAAGGAAAAAAAAAAAAAAAAAAAACTTTTACCCTATATATGAGTATTTGTGATGCAAGTGGCCTTTAAGTATGAAGAAGAAATAAAGACCTTCTGAGATGAACAACAGCTCAAGAATTCATTAACACCAGATCTGTCCTACAAGCAATGCTAAGGGAAATTCTTCAATCTAAAAGAAAAGAATGTTAATGAGTGAGATGAAATTGTCTGAAGGTACAAAACTCACTGGTAATAGTAAGCACACAGAAAAACGAATGTCATAACGCTGTAATTGTGGTGTGTAAACTTCTCTTGACTTAAGTACAAGGACTAAATGATGAACCAATAAAAAATAATAACTACAGCAACTATTCAAGGCATATATAGTACAATAATACATGAAGAGAAGTTACAAAAAGTTAAAATGGGGGAATAAAGTTAAAGTGTAGAGTTTTTATTCGTTTTCTTTTTGCATGTTTGTTTATGCAGTCAGTGTTATCATCAGTTTAAAATAATGGGTAATAAGACAGTGTTTGCAAGCTTCATGGTAACCTCAAATCAAAAAACATGCAATTGATAAGCAAATCTAAAAAGCAATAAATTAAAGCATACCACCAGAGAAAATTATCTTCACTAAAAGGAAGACAGGAAAGAAGGAAGAGAAGACTGTAAAACAATCAGAAAACAAATAGCAAAATTGTAAGAGTAAGTCCCTACTTATCAATAATAACATTAAATTTAAATGGACTAAACTCTCCAGTCAAGACATAGAGTGGCTGAATGGATGGAAAATAAGACCCAATGATCTGTTACCTACAAGAAACACACATCACCTATAGAGATACATATAGGCTGAAAATAAGGGATTAAAAAAAGACATTCTGTGCAAATGGAAACCAAAAAGGGCAGGATTAAGTATATGTATACCTCACAAAATAGATTTCAGGAAAAAAGCTGTAAAAAGAGAGAAAGAATGTCATTATATAATGATAAAGTTCATAATTTAATGATAGTCTCAAGTCAGCAAGAGAATACACTGATTGTAAATATATATGAACCCAACATTAGAGCACCCCGATATATAAAGCAAATATTAATAGAGATAAAAAGAGACATAACCCCACTGTAAGAATAGCTGGAGACTTCAGCACCCTACTTTCAGCATTGAATAGATCTTCTAGACAGAAAATTAACAAAGAAATATCATACCTAATCTACACTACAGAACAAATGGAACTAATGAATATTATCAGAACATTTTATCCAACAGCTGCAGAATACACAAGTTTCTCCTCTTCACATGGATCATTTTCAAGAATATGTTAGATCACAAAACAAGTCTTAAAATATTCAACAAAATGAAATAATATCAAGTATCTTCTTCAACCAGAATGGAATAAATCTACAAATCAATAACAAGAAGAATTTTGGAAGCTATACAAACACATGGAAATTAAACAATATAATCCTGAATGACCAGTGGGCCAATGAAAGAAGTAAGAAGGAAATTGAAAAATATCTTGAAACAAATGATGATGGAAACACAAAATGCCTCAACCTATGGGATGGAGCAAAAGCAGTACCAAGAGGGAAATTTATAGTTGTAAGTGCTTGCATCAAAAAAGAAGAAAAATGTCCACTAAAGAAGAACCTAAGTATACATCCTGAAGAGCTAGAAAAGCAAGAGAAAACCAAACCCAAAATTAATAGAAGAAATAATAAAGATCAGACAGGAAATAAATAAATATGAAATTAAGAAAATGATATAAAAGATCAATGAAATAAAAAGTTTGTTGAAAAGATAAATGAAATTGACAAAACTTTAGCCAGAGTAACTAAGAAAGAAAAAAGAAGACCCAAATAAATAAAATTTGAGATGAAAAAGGAGACATTACACCTAATACTGCAGAAATTAAAAATATCATTAGTGGCTACTATGAGTAACTATATGCCAATAATTTGGAATATCTAGAATAAATTAATAAGTTCCTAGACACATATAACCTACCAAGATTTAACCATAAACAAATCCAATACCTGAACAGACCAATAACAAATAATGAGATCAAAACCACAGTAAAACTCTTCCAGGAAAGAAAAGTCCAGGAACCAATGGCTTCACTGCTGATTTCTACCAAACATTTAAAGAATAACTAATGCCAATTGTACTCAAATTATTCCAAAACATAGAAGAAGAGAGAATACTTTCAAACTCATTCTATATGAGGCCAGTACTACCTTGATACCGAAACCAAAGATACATAAAAAAAACTACAAACCAATATCTCTATAAATATTGATGCAAAAATCCTAAACAAAATACTAGCAAACTGAGTTCAACACCACACTAAAAAGATCTTTTTCATTACCAAGTGGGATTTATCCCAGGGATGCAAGGATGGTTCAATATATGCAAATCAATCAATGGGATAAGAGATATCAAGAGATAGGCAATAGTGAGCACTGGTGAGGATGTGGAGAAAAGGGAACCAGAGTAAACTGTTGGTGGGAATGTAAATTAGTACAATCACTATGGAGAACACTTTGGAAATTCCTCAAAAAGCTAAAAATAGAGCTACCATATGATCCAGCAGTCCCACTGCTGGGTTTATACCCAAATGAAAGGAAATCAGTATATTGAAGAGTTGTCTGCACTCTCGTGTTTGTTGTAGCACTGTTCACAGTAACCAAGATTTGGAAGCAATCTAAGTGTCATTCAACTATAAGAAAGAAGCAGATTCTGTCATTTGCAACAATGTTGATGGAACTGGAGGTCATTATTTTAAACGAAATAAGTCAGGCCCAGAAAGATAAACATTGCATGTTCTCACTTATTTGTGGGATCTAAAAATCAAAACGCTTGAATTTTTGGAAACAGAAAGATGGTCACCACAGCTTGGGAATGGTAATGTGTAGTAAGGAGTGGGGGAAGGTGAGGATGGTCAATGGGTACAAAAACACTAGAAAGAATAAATAATATGTAGTATTTGATAGCACAACAAGGGGACTATAGTCAATAATAATTTAATGAATAGGAAGAATCAGTTTCATTAAATGGCCACACTACCCAAAGCAATTTACAAATCCAATGCTATGTCTATCAAACTACCAATGACATTACTCACAGAACTAGAAAACAACTAGAAAGCAATGCAAATCAAAACCACAGTGAGATACTATCTATACCAGTCAGAATAGCTATTATTGAAAAGTCAAAAAATAACATGTTGGCAAGGTTGTGGAGAAAAGGGGCACTTATACACTGTTGGTGGAAGTGTAAATTCAATCATTGTGGAAAGCAGTATGGCAATTCATCAAAGAGCTAAAAACAGTACTACCATTCACCCCAGCAATCCCTTTACTGGGTATATACCTAACAGAATATAAATCATTCTTTCATAAAGACACATGTATGTGTATGTTCATTGCTATACTATTCACAATAGTAAAGAAATGGAATCAACCTAACTGCTCATCAATGATAGATTGGATAAAGAAAATGTAGTACATATACACCATGGAATAATATGCAGCCATACAAAAGAATAAGATCATGTTATTTGCAGGAACATGGATGGAGCTGGAGGCCATTATCCATAGCAAACTAATGCAGAAACAGAAAATCAAATGCTGCATATTCTCACTTTTAAGTGGGAGCTAAATGATGAGTACATATTAACACAAAGAGGGGAACAATAAACAGTGAGGCTTATTTGAGAGTGGAGGGTGAGAAGGGGAAGAGGATCAGAAAAAATAATTATTGGATACTAAGTTTAATACTTAGTTCTTGGGTGACAAAACCATCTGTACAACAAACCACTGTGACACAAGCTTATAATACATACAATTAAAAATACCTAGTTTTTGTTACCATTTTTTTTCACCAACAATTTATCTGGTTTCGTATTTATCATATTTGTATGTTTTAATAATTGCTCAATAATATCTTGTGAAAATCTCTCCAAATAAAGTGACATTATTCTAATTTATTTCTTAATGGCTTTATATTATAACAAACCTCTATAACAAACCTGCATATGTACCCCTGAACCTAAAAGAGAAGTTTTAAAAAACAAACTAACTAAAAGGTATAATTGAATTGTTTGTAACACAAAGGATAAATGCTTGAGGGGGATGATTAACCAGATTCCCATGATGTGATTATTAAGCATTGCATGCTGGTATCAAAATATTTTAGGTATCTCATAAATATATATGCCTATATGGACCCAGAAGTATTTTTTTAAAAGCAGCCATAAAAATTCATTCAGATTGACTCATAATTTTACATTACTTATTGTTAATCAGTCCATTAAAAGAGCTATATCTTTTCTCATTCTGATTAAGTTATTTTCTTAAAATTATAGAAGAATGTGAAATACCTTTATAAATTTAAAATTACAAGGACTGTTTTAGCCATCAGAACAGAAATACAATTGCTAGGAAACAGATTTGATTTTCTTCCTTCTTACAAAATGATATTTTTGCATTTGATGTTTTCTAGTTATATAATACGTATTTATTATAATGGCTGAAATAATTGGAAGACATACAAAAAAAAATTTATTCATTTCCCTACTCTCTATTCCAGTTGTGTTTTCCCTACTGTTTTCCTACTCCCTTCTCCAATTCCGTTTTCCTAGGGTAACTACAGAGTATATCCTATTACTTATTTCTCCTTGATCAGAAAAGCATATCTATTTATGCATGTGTGTGAATACACACACACGTACACACACACGTATATAACATTTTTATCATTTGTTGTTATTTATAGATAGTCTTTAATATATCTATTACTATGCAACTTGCTTTTTCACTTGGAATGGGCCCATATTTTTGGTCAGTAGATCAAATTTTAACCTATTGCTGCTCTAATTCATTAATGCATATCAATACAAAATTAATTATACATAAGAAATTATGCAATACTTACTAGCTTTAAAGTTTTTTCATTCTTTTTCTTTATTATTTCCTTCCTCCTCCTTCCTGTCTTTTACAATAGCTTATAATATATACAATTAAAAATACCTAGTTTTTGTTACCATTTTTTTTCACCAACAATTTATCTGGTTTCCTATTTATCATATTTGTATGTTTTAATAATTGCTCAATAATGTCTTGTGAAAATCTCTCCAAATAGGCCGGGCGCGGTGGCTCAAGCCTGTAATCCCAGCACTTTGGGAGGCCGAGACAGGCGGGTCACGAGGTCAGGAGATCGAGACCATCCTGGCTAACACGGTGAAACCCCGTCTCTACTAAAAAATACAAAAAACTAGCCGGGCGTGGTGGTGGGCGCCAGTAGTCCCAGCTACTCGGGAGGCTGAGGCAGGAGAATGGCGTGAACGTGGGAGGCGGAGCTTGCAGTGAGCTGAGATCCGGCCACTGCACTCCAGCCTGGGCAACAGAGCGAGACTCTGTCTCAAAAAAAGAATTAAAAAAAAATAAATAAATAAAATCTCTCCAAATAAAGTGACATTATTCTAATTTATTTCTTAATGGCTTTATATTATGATTTAGACATTTTTTGATTCTTTCACCCATTCTTTCATCAATGTGAATTTGTTATTAAGTTTTGATTTATAAACAAAATATAAGGATACAGTGGACATATTTGAACATATGAAAACTGTGTCTTTCCAAAAATATTTTAAGTCAGTCATGAGTTTGGAGAATTCCATTCAAACAAGAAAGATAAACTTTAGTTCATAGAAGTAAAATTTTTAAATATTATACTAAATAGTATATATAACACATAGAATATAAATTTTATAATATATAATGTTACAAAATATATAACATAATACATATAAGGATGTCATAATGTATTAAAGAATATTGTAGCATGTGCCTACCATGGTGATACAATATCACTAATGCATTTGAAGGGCCTTCTCTATCTCTTCTCAAATATAACTCTCTCCTTTCTTTCTTACACCTCGTTATAGTGCTAGTGATAGACACAATCTTGAATGTGGTTTTAAATTTTTATGTTTTTATTAATTTAAATTAATTAACTAATTTATTTCTTTATACAGCACAAGTTGTATAGCTTTATAAAAGAATGATGCGGTATGTACTCTTCTATATCTTCTTTTTTGTATATATTTATGTGATTCATTCTTGTAGTAGGCAAGTGTCTAGTTATTGTTATTAGCTTTTATTTTTGGGCATAGTTTTCAACGAATAAATAAAATTCATTTACTTGTTCTTCTGTTAATGCACATTTAGTTTGTTCATTACTTTATGTATTGAGAAGTTAAATTACTGGAGTATTGCGTGAACATCTTCAACTTTTGGAGACACTGCAAAATTCCTCCTCCCATTATTTGTCCTTCTCTTATCTCCCTCCTGCTCCCCCTTCTCCTCCTCTTCTTATCCACTTTCTCTTCTTCTTTTTTATTTCCCTTTTTCTTTCTTTTTTTTCGAGATGGAGTTTTATTCTTATTGCCCAGGTTGGGGTGCAATGGCATGGTCTGGGCTCACTGCAACCTCCACCTCCCGAGTTCAAGCAATTATCCTGTCTCAGCCTCCCAAGTAGCTGGGATTACAGGCGCACACCACGCCTGCCTAATTTTTTACTTTTTCTAGTAGAGAGGGGGTTTCACCATGTTGGCCAGGCTGGTCTTGAACTCCTGACCTCAGGTGATCTGCCTGCCTCGGCCTCCTAAAGTGCTGGGATTACAGGCATGAGCCACCGCGCCTGACCCACGTTTCTCTTTTTCTTTTCTTTCTCCTTCATCATTTTCATTGTCATTATCCTTCCTTTTCCTGGTTTATGCGACTAGTGAAGGAAAACTGGAATAAAACTGAGAATAGAGAACAATTATGTGATTATTAGGAGATTATAGCCTTAAGCCACTTAAACAAATTAGAGTGTATGGTGCTTATGTGTGGAGAGCAGCAACTTAAGTTCTAGTTCCAGCACTGCTTGTCTTTATGACATGCTCTTGCATCAACTATTCATCTCTATTTCCTTATCAATAAACAAAAATAAATATGCCTATCTTCTCCAGTGGAGTTTTAGCTCCAGAAGGACCAGAAATATGAGTATTTGGTTCAGAAACATGGTGTTTGGAAAGCATTTCCTGTGTCTAGAATAGTGCTGCCATCTAGTAGATGTTCAATAAATATTCACAGAATAAAGAATTTATGAAATAACTATTTTAGCAAGGTGTTGGTACATAACAAATGCTCACTAAATGTTTGCTAATAAAGTACTGTCCTGCTAGTAGCAGCAAAAATGTTATCAGTAATGGTAGTGGTTATGCTGTTATTGTTATTAGGAATAATAATAGTAGTTAACATTTATTGAGATTGTACTATATGTCAGTCACATGAATTACTTAGTTTAATAGTTCAACAATTCTTTGCAGCAAGTATAAATACCATTATTTCATGAATAAGAAAACTAAAGCAAATAAAGTTTAAGTAATTACTACTAATTATAACTAAAGTTTGCAGAATGATACCATAGTAACTAAATAATTAGTCTGTTCATCTGTCAGATGTGTAAATATTGTCATTTTCCTGTGTTTGCCTGGGCTGCTAGGACACACAGATTTAAATTTGCAAGTTATTCTCAGCAATATTTAGAACCATATGGTATAAATTTAGTGTTTATTATACTCTTGGCTTTATTCCCCTGTTTCCACTTTTTATTTATCTTAATTCCCTAAACCATTTAATTTATCTCTTTTACTGTATATATTTTTTAAAGCTACCTTAAACAAAACAAGGTTAGGAATATATCAAAACAGATTTCTTCACTTGACATATCTCCTGTCATTTGTCTGAGAATCCTGTGGATTAGGCAGCCTTATCTACATTATACAAATGAGTAAATGAAGTTCTCAAGAAGTTAACGTGACTTTGAAAACATAACAAAGGTTGAAAATAAAAGAATCCAGGACTCATTTCGGACTGAAAGTGTTTTTTGTTTGTTTTGCTTTTGTTTTTTAGGTTTACCTAGCTTCTGTCTAAACTAAGCTTTTGTCATTTGAGGTAGTTTTGGAAGCTGCATATTAAACTCTTTCTTAATGGGGAAAATATATGTTTCTAAATAACTTTTTATTTCCTTTTCTTTTTTTGGCAGAGTTTCGCTCTTGTTGCCCAGGCTGGAATGCAATTGCACCAGCTCAGCTCACTGCAACCTCTGCCTCCCAGGTTCAAGTGATTCTCCTGCCTCAGCCTCCCTAGTAGCTGGGATTACAAGCGCCCGCCACCACGCCCAGCTAGTTTTTTGTATTTTTAGTAGAGACAGGGTTTCACTATGTTGGCCAGGCTGGTCTCGAACTCCTGACCTCAGGCGATCCACCTGCCTCAGCCTTCCAAAGTGCTGGGATTACACCATGCCCAGCTATAACTTTTTATTTCTAATACCTAATATCACCTTGTCCCCATCCTATTCTGCCATTTTGGTTTATTATCACAATTGCAATGGAGACTTAATTATATCATTTTTAAAGCATCAAATTCTAGGGTCACAGCTATTTTGATCATGTTCAAAGTGAGTTTGTAGTTTCAATACTTGACAGTAATATGTATAAAATAAATTATGCTTTGGGCATCCATTGTGGATCTTCTCTTATACATATTCTTAGTGCCCTTCCTCTTGGATTCACAAAGCCACTGTTGTGACAATGATTTAGTCTTCATTCTCTAATGAATAATTCCATCAATTATGCTGTACATACATGTATCTATGGTATCAATTTGATGCTGATAGGAAAACACACACACACACACACACATCAAATTAGAGAAGGAAGACCAGGGGAATGTATATCGTTTTGATGTTCATACTGAGCATTCACTATCTAGGAAGAATACAGGAGGCCTATGACTAGATATGATCTCTAATCCGGAGAGTGTATCAAATGAAATTATGGAAGACCATTGTTTTGGACTGAGCTTATACACCAGGCCCTAACAAATCAAGCCAAGTCAAATGGAGTTACTGATGTTAAATGCCACATAGTCAAACTGAAACATTAAGAAAACAGATAAATCCCAGAACAGACCAATTTTTCCTGAACATGAGATTCTAGTCTACCACAGGATAATATGCTATTCCCCTCAGCTTTAATTCTTACAAAAAGTAACCTGAAGTAACCTGATGTTCACCAATGTTGTTTTTTGTTTTTGTTTTCTATATTCTGCTTCCTTATCACGACTTTACAAACCCTATGTCCTACCATTGCCCAGAGGAAGCTCTCATTTTGTTCTGTAGAATGGAGACTGTGCCGATTTATGAATCTCAAATAAAAGCTCATTAAGTCTATAGCTATACTGTCGTTATTTTGTCTTTGACAGATGTATGCTAGTTCCTTGGCTGAAACATCTTAAATGGGAATAAGGTATTTTGAAAATAGAAGGAATTCCTTGAATATGTATGTCAAAAATAATGATCCATTTGTTTTTATTTTTTAGCTGGCTCTTTGAAAGGCAATCTTCAAATGTATTACATGAAGGAAGTAACTTTATTATCACACTTATTTCGGCTTTGGAGGGACAACTAAGTCAAGGTTTTAAAAGTTTATATCACTGCAGGAAGCTCTTTGTACCGTCCTGTACTCCAGGTGGGTCTGTCAGAAGTGAATAATGATACCAGGAACTCTCTCTTCAATCTACATTTTTCACAGAGCTTGTTTCATTTTATTAAATTTGTTAAACAGTTCATCACCTTGACTCTAAACTTTTTCCTTTATTATTGTTTAGATTTAAAAGTGATATCATTTTGCCTGTAATTGCAATGAGAAAAATACATGGGGGACCTGGTGTGAATGCAAGACGCCTCCTTTGTTTGAACTCTCCAGAGGCATATTACTCATATGTTAGTTTAACACATCCCCACAGGCAACAGCTCATTGCTTAGAGTTAAGAAATATGAATCCTTACACTAAGCCATAAGTTATTTAGCTTACCAGCAATTGAATTTAAGATTTAGGTTGTGAGTCCAGCTGTAACACTGGAAACAAAGCATGTATAGTAATAAGGACATATGGAAATGTGAGTGAGTTGCCACTGGTATAGCCAGGAAACTTAGACCCTTTATTTTTTTTTTTTTTTTTTTTTTTTTTTTGAGACGGAGTCTCGCTCTGTCGCCCAGGCTGGAGTGCAGTGACCGGATCTCAGCTCACTGCAAGCTCCGCCTCCCGGGTTCACGCCATTCTCCTGCCTCAGCCTCCCGAGTAGCTGGGACTACAGGCGCCGCCACCTCGCCCGGCTAGTTTTTTGTATTTTTTTTAGTAGAGACGGGGTTTCACCGTGTTAGCCAGGATGGTCTCGATCTCCCGACCTCGTGATCCGCCCGTCTCGGCCTCCCAAAGTGCTGGGATTACAGGCTTGAGCCACCGCGCCCGGCCAGACCCTTTATTCTTAGTGAGAACAAGTTACTGTACATTTTATTCATTTTTCATATTAACCTTCAAAGTTCCATTGATGTTCCATCATGATCTTTATCTGAATGTTTATATATATCCTCCATAATACTTTCAGGATATTTTGAACACATTAGCATTCAAAATATGCTTTAAAATATTGGCTTTTTTTTCTAGTTTAAAATGCCTTAATGATATTCCCTTTTGATGTGGCCTCCACTTTATTAATATGCATGTAGGAATGGGTTCTGTGTGATGTTCTTAGTTGTATTAATCAGTTGTAAAAATGAAACAAGTACCCTAAAGTCTAGTGCTATACTTGATCATGAGATTGACATTTTCAGTGTTTGAGTGGAAACACGAGAGGTTCATTATGCCGCTGGACGACTTCCAGCTACTTCTTATAGGGCTAATATCTGGGTCAGAGGGTGGATGATGCTGGAAGACAAGACTGGGTTCCCAGAGCAGCTTCTGTGTTCAGTTGTAATGGCCGCTACCAAGTGCCCAGAACTTTAACTCTACTTTTCTGGTCACATTTCTTATTAAATGTCACTATTCTCTGTGTGCAGCAGTGGCCAGCATCAATAGGGCTGGAACAATAAATTTTTCTTTGATGCCCTCTGTCCTACCAATTGAGCTCTCTTGACTCTTTCCTTCTTGTCCCATTCACCTAGTGATGTCATAAAGGAGAAATCCTGCTGAAGGTGTCTGGCAGATGATTCAAAATAATGCAGCACCTTCTCCACGAACTTAAGCAAAAGCAAAAATCAACTGTCAGTAAAACTGGTATCTAAATGATGACTAGCTTGCACCTTGGAAAGAAAGTACATAGTCTTTATTAATTTGTAAGATAATCTGTTCAACTACAGAATATTGCATATAATGCATATGAAATTTAATTCCTTGTTTGTAGGTGGTATATTCCATTAAAATGAAGGAATTTTTAATCTAGAATTCTTGGCTGGACCCTCAAAACAGTCAGGTCTTGGTCATAACTAATTTTTCACAGTCCCTAGTTCTGCAATGTTTCATACTAAGAGTTAGGGCTTGACCCAATGGGTGTCTCTCTTAGTGACATAAGTGTATATAATTCAAAGCTAAGTTTCAGTCGTCTATTTACCGCACCATTAGATATGGACAGAGAGATAAGCTTTACTTTAAATAAATTCCATATATACTTGATATTTTCTATTTTTGTTGTCATGGGCATATGATTTTTTTGCTGTAAGTTACTCAGAGCTCTTGAGAATGACATGAAAAACATCTATTTGAATCAGGTCATTTTGTCTATCCAGACAATATAGTTCTAAGTGCTTTGTCTAAGTCACTTTATTTGCAGTTTATAGGAACATCCAACTCTCGTTTAGGGAGATTTTTTTGAGTTTTTATATTAAGGGATTTATTTACTTGAAAAATCAAGATAAGTGTCCCTTAAACAATAATAAGCGGCTCAGTTGCTTTTAGAGTATTTAGAAATCCTTTTCTTTAAATGTCTTTTATAGAGTACGATTTTCCATCCTCACATTAAGCAGTGTTGATTTTATTCACAAAAGGCCCAATTAAATGGTGAGCAAAGGAAGTAAAACATCTTCTAGGGCCTAAAATACTCCTCTGAGGAATCTTCCATTTCCAAGATTGGAATAACGGACCACATATGGGTGAATAATTTACTCAGTGTGCCACAGGGTTCTTGTTATTTCAATCAAGTAAGGTCCTAAGAATTTGGGAAACATATCAACAGACTGATCTATGTGGGAAGGAGATTTGATGTGTGCACATTCATTATCATGGACAACTCAACTGCAGGAACGTTGGGAAGAAACACTTCAGTCATTTTAGAAATGTCATTTATCATTTCTGGTTACCGGGTTAAGACCTTTCAAGTCATCTCTCCAATTCCTCTTTGTCTTAAATTCCTGCTGGGTTCACAGTAGTCGTCTTGAAGAAAGAGTGCTAAAGTCAAGTAGCAAAAGCTTACTCAGGGATTCTGAGGTTTCAGACATACAGTGTCCAGGCTTTTTCAGATCTCCCTTTCCTGTTCATTTCTTATTACTCTTGCTGGATGTTGTGGCTGAGCAGATGTTTCAGCAAACATTCCTCCCCATTCCCCTCCACACACATTTTCAGCAAAGACCTAAATCTATCAATTTTATTAATATCTGTCATCTGGCTAATGACCTCCCTGCTCTCCACTGCTGGTTGACACTTTGAATCAAGAACACCATTTTGCATTACATTAACTTTACATATTAACATTGCTTTCTATCACTGAGGATGAGGCTTGTGTTATTTAAAAAAAAAAAACTTTGCCTTCCTTCAGTTAAAAAAAAAGTGATGTCAAATTATAGACCAATAAAAAGAAGGGTTGAAAGTAATATGATATAAGAATACAAAATTGATTTGAGTGAAATTTTTGCAAATATAAATAAAATGTGTTTATATTTACAAATTTATTCAGAAGAATGTTTCTGATACTTGAGGAATTTGACTTAAAAACAATTGCTCGGCACTTTTGCCTCTACTTTATTATATCTATTGTTTAGTTGTGGCAACATATCATTTAAATATCTTTTAGACTTGTACATGTCTCTTCATTTCCCATTGCCCACAGTTTAACGTCACTATAGAGCTTCCTAATGATTATTCCTGCTGTAAAATTTTAATCTTTTTAGACTGTTCTGCTCATCAACGTTGGTTTACTCTTTCTAAAACACTATTTGCTTATATTACTTTACCTTGCCAAAAACTAACAGTGGTTTCCTGATGTCTGAATTTCCCAAATTAACATTAACATATATTTGTTTGCTTTCGCTTAAAATGGTTTAGAGAAAATTTTTTTTCTGACCTTATTTTCCATTTTTTCATATGTCTACCTGTGCTTGAATTAAATTGGTTTCTTTATTATTCTGTGAGCACACTATTCTCATTTCAATCTTTAATCCTGTGTTATGCTAACTCATCGATACGAAATTCGCTCTCTGCCTATTTCTCCTGAGGCTACTCTATACTTCCCTTTTCCATGAACAATTAATAATCAGCCCAACCATATTTGACTACCCCTTCTTTTGATTCCTATAACTAAAGGGCATGCTTGACCATATATTAACCACAGGTATTCTCTTATTTACATTACCAGTTTTGACCTTCTTCAAGAACATAAAAGTTCATGTAAGTTCCCTTGTAATTTTGTGAAACATAAACTTGAATGACATATGCTTTGAGGCTGGTGTGGGCTAGTGAGTCACTTGCTAGTGAGTGAATTGGCCAGCACTGTACTTCTCTGCTTATGTTCACATTTACAGTCTTTTTAAAAGTAATACAATTTTTATCCCATGTAAAAAATAACATCTGCTGTAAATGTAAATTCTTGCCAGTCTGGAGGGTCAAACAGAACTCAAGACAGATCTCTCAGAGATGTCAAGAGTCTATATGCAGCTTTATATGTGGTTTTCTCATTGCTTCATGTATAGGTATCTAGTATCCGCAGCCAGTCAATAAAATTCACAGGAGAATCAACTATACACTGAAATTTTCTATCCTCCAAATCTAGCAGAGTCCAAGGAAGAATATGATTATGCTTTTACTAAACCAAAATGTATTGCTTACTTACCAGGCATGGTATATTTTACTCAACTTCAGGAGCTCAACATCCATGATGATATGACATGTGCTATAATATAAGTATATACAAAATTCACTTTTCTCTCAATTAATATAATCAGTAGGCCCCTAAAAACATGAATACTTCAAAAATATTAAACTGATATAAGTTGTATTATAAAAATCTAAAACAGATCTGTTCTAGTAGGTTGAATCAAAATACCAGGCTTGCTATTTTTGATATTTAATAGATAAGAGTAATACATTTTGGCCTAATGATAAACTGTTAATCATAAATTATATATATAACTTTATACAAAACAAACATTTATAATGATTATTAATTAATAATAAATTATATATAAAATATGTATTAAAATATGTTCATTCAATTAGATGTCATGACCATAGCAGATTATTTTAGCTTATTATGAATAGCTATATTATTCTCCATTTCCTCTCTTTATAAGAATCCTTAGATGTAATTGAGTACAAGTTTCTTTAATATGTTTTAAATTGTCAATATTATTGTATGCTTTTACTTAGGTGAAATGTGAGGCAAGTAAAAATGGTTCTGAAGCCGTTTTATTTTTAAGTACAAATTATAACCTTCATCTTGGCTCAAGTGTTGTTAGCTTTTCACTGGTTCTTCATCTAGGTGTCTCCTTAAAGAATTAACTAATCCATTTCACTCATGACTTCACTTAAAAATTTTAAAAACAAAGCAAAACAAACAAAAAAACCTCAATACTTTGCAAGCACAGGAGTTCACAGAAGCTAATCTTAGAAAAACTTTCCAGAAAAATGAGAAAATAGGTAAGGCCCACAGAATACCCTTCCTTAAAGTGCTGTGCCTTTTACCTTTGCTGCTCTGCAGGGGTGTGAGACTACATTATCAGAGTCAGATCTACCTGACATCCAAGAGGGAAGAGTATAAACTGTATTAAATCAAACCTTGCATATCTTTTAAAACGTGTTCATTAATTTATCATGCTGTATTTAGAATACATATATCATTTCCACAGTAAATTGTGGAGAAGGTGCCCAGTAATGTTACAGAGAAATTATATAATTAATTGATTATGTAGTAATCAATTAATTATTGCATAGTTAAATTTCTAAGACAATTGTTCTAGAAACAGTGTGCTCTAGTTCTAGTTTAGGATCATGAGGCTTGATGAAAAATGCACATATTGCTGTGAGTTGTAGACACCAAAGCAGGGCACTGTCTTTTCCTGGGACTGCATTGTTTCTGAAAGTCTGTCTCAGCATCCTGATGTTGGCAGACAACCATGATCTTGGTGTCTTTTTGGCATTATTTTTCATTCTGGGGAAAACGTTCTTGGGTTATAATGATACAAATAATTCCTTATAGAAGATGGCTGAACAGAACATTCAAGTTATTGCCTACCACCCACCCTTTAGGAATACCAAATTGAACAACTATGCATATAAAAAAATCTTCATAAAGAATGAGGAATGCCTAAAAATCTAGAAAATAGTCTCAAAAGGGCAAATCAAAGAGTTATTGGCCTTAAAGAGAAGGTGGAAAGAAATCAGCATAGAAAGTTTATTCAAATAGATAATAACAGAGAACTTCCCAAACTTAGAGAGAGGTGTTAATATTAGAGAGAGGTGTTAATATTCAAATCCAATAACTTAGAGAGAGATATTAATGATTCAAGTCCAAGAAGATTATAGAATACCAAGTAGATTTAAACCAAAGAAGATGACTTCCAGACATTTAATAATCAAACTCTCAAAGGTCAAGGGTAAAGAAAGGATTCTAAAAGCAGCAGGAGAAAAGAAAGAAGTTAACATGTAAAGGAGCTCTGATTTAGTCTGTTCTCATGCTGCTGATAAAAAAAAATTACCCGAGACTGGGCAATTAACACAAAAAAAGAGGTTTAATGGACTTACAGTTCCACATGGCTAGAGAGGCCTCATAATCATGGCAGAAGGCAAGGAGGAACGAGTCATATCTCGCATGGAGGGGGGCAGGCAAGGACAGCCTGTGCAAGGAAGTCCCCCTTATAAAACCATCGGATCTCTTGAGACTTATTCACTATCAGAATAGTGAATACGCATGGAAAGACCTGCCCCCATGATTCAATTACCTCCCACTGGGTCCCTCCCACAACACATGGGAATTTACATGTTCCCACATTTGGGTGGGGACAGAGCCAAATTATATCATTTCACCCTGGCTCCTCCCAAATCTCATGTCCTCACATTTTAAAACCAATCATGCCTTCCCAACAGTCCCCCAAAATCTTAACTCATTTCAGCATTAACACAAAAGTCCACAGTCTCAAGTCTCATCTGAGACAAGACAAATCTCTTCTGCCTATGAGCCTATAAAATCAAAGGCAAGTTAGTTACTTCCTAGATAAAATGGGGGTAAATATAATCATTCTAAATGGGAGAAATAGGCCAAAACAAAGGGGCTACCAGCCCCATTCTTGTCCAAAATCCAGCAGGGCAATCAAATCTTAAAGTTCCAAAAATGATCTCCTTTGACTCCATGTCTCACATCCAGGTCATGCTGATACAAGAGGTAGGCTCCCATAGCCTTAGGCAGCTCCACCCCTGTGGGTTTGCAGGGTATACCCCTCCTCCTGGCTGCTTTCACAGGCTGGTGTGAGTGTCTGCAGCTTTTCCCAGTGCATGGGGCAAACTGTCTGTGGATCTGCCATTCTGTGGTCGAGAGGATGGTTGCCCTCTTCTCACAGCTCCACTATGTGGTGCCTCAGTAGGCACACTGTGTGGGGACTCTGACCCACATTTCCTTCCATACTGCCCTAGCAGAGGTTCTCCATGAGAGCACCACTCCTACCATAAACTTCTGCCTCTACATCCAGGCATTTCCATACATCCTCTGAAAACTAAGCAGAGGTTCCCAAACTCCAATTCTTGACATCTGTACACTCACAGGCTCAACACCATGTGTAAGCAGCCAAAGCTTGAGGCTTGGACCCTCTGAAGACATGGCCCAAGCTCTATGTTGGCACCTTTCAGCCATGTCTGGAGTGGCTGGGACACAGGGCACTAAATCCCTAGGATGCTCACAGCACAGGGACCCTGGGCCTAGCCCAAGAAACCACTTTTTCTTTCTAGGCCTCCAAGCCTGTGATGGGAGGGTCTGCTGTGAAAACCTCTGAAATGTCCTGGAGACATTTTCCCCGTTGTCTAGGAGATTAACATTTGGCTCTTCGTTACTTAGGCAAATTTCAGCAGCCAGCTTGGATTTCTCCTCAGAAAATGAAATGTTCTTTTCTATCACATTGTCAGGCTGCAAATGTTCTGAACTTTCACGCTCTGCTTCCCTTATAAAACTGAATGCCTTTAACAGCACCCAGGTCATGTCTTGAATGCTTTGCTGCTTAGAATTTCTTCTTCCAGATACACTAAATCATCTCTCTCAAGTGTAAAATTCACAAATCTTTAGGACCAGGGCAAAATGCCACCAGTCTCTTTGCTAGAACATAAAAAGAATCACTTTTGCTTCAGTTCCCAACAAGTTTCTCATCTTCATCCGAGACAACCTCAGCCTGGACTTTATTGTCCATATTGCTATCAGCATTTTGGCCAGAGCCATTCAACAGTCGCTAGGAAGTTTCAAACTTTTCCATATTTTCCTGTCTTCTTCTGAGCCCTCCAAACTGTTCCAACCCCTGCCTGTTACCCAGTTCCAAAGTCGCCTCCACGTTTTTGGGTTTCTACAGCAGTGCCCCACTACTCTGATACCAATTTACTGTATTAGTCTGTTTTCACACTGCTCATAAATATATACCCGAGACTGAACCCTTTACAAAAGAAAGAGGTTTAATGGACTCACAGTTCCACATGGCTGAGGAGGCCTCACAATCATGGTGAAAGGCCAGAGGAACAAGTCAAGTCTTACTTGGATGGCAGCAGGCAAAGGAAGTTTGTGCACGGAAACTCCTTCTTATAAAACCATCAGGTCTCATGAGACTTATTCACTATCACGAGAACAGCATGGGAAAGACCTGCCCCTATGATTCAATTACCTCCCACTGGGTTCCTCCCATAACACGTGGGAATTCAAGATGAGATTTGGGTGGGGACACTGCCAAACCATATCAAGCTCCGATAAGTCTGGTATCAGACTTTTCAGTGGAAACCTTGCAGGCCAGGAGAGAGTGACATAACATATTTAACACGCTGAAGGAGGCTAAGGCAGGTGGATCACCTGAGGTCAGGTGTTCAAGACCAGCCTGGCCAACATGGTGAAACCCCATCTCTACTAAAAAATACAAAAATTAGCCAGCTGTGGTGATGTGTGCCTGTAATCCCAGCTACTCATGAGGCTAAGGCAGGGAGAATTGTTTCAACCTGGGAGACTGAGGTTGCAGTGAGCCCAAGTTGTGCCACGGCACTCCAGCCTAGGTGACAGAGCAAGACTCTGTCTCAAAAAAATAAATTAATTAAATTAAATTAAAAATAACAAGAATAAAGTGCTGAAGGAGAAAAAAAATGTTATCCTAGTGCTTAGTCAGGGTTCTCTTAGAGGGACAGAACTCTCTCTCTATATATATATATGAGGAAGTTTATTAAGTATTAACTTACAAGATCACAAGGTCCCACAATAAGCTGTCTGCAATCTGAGGAGACAGGAGAGCCAGTACGTGGCCCAAAACTGAAGAACCTGGAGTCCAGTGTTCAAGGGCAGGAAACATCCAGCACAAAAGAAAGATGTAGGCTGGGAGGCTAGGCCCGTGTCTCCTTTTTTGGATTCTCTGCCTGCTTTATATTCCCTGGAGGCTGATTAGATTGTGCCCACCAGATTAAGGGAAGGCAGCTCCAGTCTTCCCCAGCCCACTGACTCAAATGATAATCTCTTTTGGCACCACCCACACAGACACACCCAGGATTAATACTTTGTATCCTTCAATCCAATGAAGTTGACACTCAGTATGAACCATCACAAGTCCACCCTTTGTCAATGTGAACCCATACACATCTTCTGAGATCATACATAATCTTCAAATAAAGACAATAATGAGGTTATAATTATGTCTAACATAATACAACTGTCCTCTATACAACCAGAAACGCACCAATCCCCAAACCAAATACTATTACATAAAGTTAACAATACTTAAATGCTGATATAAAGTCAATAAATCTTATGTCACATGATAAAGGAAAAATAAATAAAATAGAGATATTTTCTTAATACAAGTGTATAAATGCATAAACATGTTTCTAACAAAAGAAGGAGGAAATACTCATGACAGTTACAATCTTCATTTCTGCAGCTGGCCACATGGTCATAGCTGGTATGGATGACTACCTTCTTCTACTATCCATTCTGTATTCCCTTTGCCTTCAGCAAGCACTTCAGCAGGCTTTTTTTTTTTTTTTTTTTTTTCCTGGTGGAGTGACCCAAACCTTCATTCCTGAAGGGTCTGGGTCGTTTGTAGTCCTGACTGGATTGGGCTCTTACCGTTTCCCATTGACCTTAATCACAAGGCATAGTGATACTAAGAGACACCCTAATGAATCTCCTGTATTCCATACATACTCTTCCTTACCTACATTGTGGAGCAGTGGACTGATTTCATCTGATTTCATCTTGATAGTCCAGGTCAATCACCCCAGCCAACACTGGAACTCCCTTCTTAGCATCTTGACTAAAGGTAAGAGGACCCCAAAGTCCAAGTGGCAATCTTAAATTCCACTTTAAAGGAATCATTGTTGTGTCTCCTCGTGGCAGTGTTCCTCTCTCTGGAACTAAGACCTCTAGGCCAGCAGAACATAATGTCACAGGAACGGGAAGCAAAATCTTGCTAATGGATCACTACGGGTGATGGTGAGTGGTGCCACTTCTACCCCTTGATTCCTGGACCCATGAATCCTGGCTATGGCAGAAACAGTACCATACATTGGATGCTGAATCAAAGCATACATGGCCTTCTGGAGAACTTTGCCCGAGCCCTGCAAAGTACTGTCATCTAGTTGGTGTTGTAATTGTGACTTCAAAAAACTATTCCACAGTTCTATCAAGCTAGCTAATTCAGGATAATGGGGAGCATGGTAACATCAGTGAATTCCATGAGCATAAGCCCACTGTTGTACTTCTTTAGTCATAAAGTGAGTGCCTTGGTCAGAGGCAATGCTGTGAGGAATACCATGACAGTGGATAAGGCATTCCATGATCCACTGATGGTAGTGTTGGCAGAAGCATTGTGTGCAGGACAGGGAAACTCATATCTGTAGTATCTATTCCTGTGAGGACAAACCACTGCCCTTTCCATGATGGAAGAGATCCAATATAATCAACATGCCATCAGGTAGCTGGCTGATCACCCCGAGGAATGGTGCCATATCAAGGGCTCAGTGTTGGTCTCTGCTGCTGGCAAATTAGGCACTCAGCAGCAGCCATAGCCAGGTCAACCTTGGTGAGTGGAAGCCCACATTGCTGAGCCCATGCATAACCTCCATCCTTGCATCATGACGACTTTGTTCATGGGTCCATGGGGCAATGACAGGGGTGGCTGGTGAAAGAGGCTGAGTGGTGTCCACAGCATGGGTCATCCTATCTACTTGATTATTAAACTCCTCCTTCACTGAGGTCACCCATTGGTGAGCACTCACATGAGATATCTTCAGTTTTTGACCACTCATCCACATACCCCTTCCCCAAATTTCTTTGTCACCAATTTTCCAATCAGGCTTCTTCCAAGTCCCAGACCATCCAGCCAAACCACTAGCTACAGCCCATGAATCAGTATATAATTGCAAATCTGACCATTTCTCCTTCCATGCAAATTGCACAACCAGATGCACTGCTCGAAGTTCGGCCCCCTGGGAAGATTTTCCTTCATCAGGGATATCCTAGAAAGGGGCTGTAGTGCTGCAGCTGTCCACTTTCGGGTGGTGCCTGCATATTGTGCAGAACCATCTGTGAGCCAGGCCAGAGTCTTCTCTTCCTCTGCCAACTGATCATAGGGAACTCCCTATGCGGCCATTGGTGCAGGCTGGGGGAGGGAAGGCAGGGTGGCAAAAGTGGAGATCATGGGTATTTGAGCCACTTCCTCAGGTAACTTACTTTTGCCTTCAGGACCTTCTTGAGCCCCGTCACTTATATACCACTTCTATTTGATGATGGAATGCTGCTGTGCACAACCCACTTCATTGCTAGATGGTACCAAAAGCACCCAGTTCATGATAGGCAATTCAGGTTGCATGGTGACTTGATGACCCATAGTCAAACATCCAGTTTCCACAAAGGCCCAGTAACAGGCCAGGAGCTGTCTCTCAAAATGAGAGTAGTTATCTGTAGAAGACGGCTGGGCCTTTTTCCAAAATCCTAGAGGCCTCCGCAGTGATTCAACTATGGGAGCCTGCCAAAAGCTCCAAACAGCATCCCTATCTGACACTGAAACCTCAAGCACCATTGGATCTCCTGGGTCATATGGCTCAAGTGTCAGAGCAGCTTTCACAACAGCCTGGACCTGTTGCAAAGCTTTCTCCTGTTCTGGACCACATTAAAAATTGGCAGCCTTTCAGGTCACTCAATAAATGGGCTGGAATAACCACCCAAATCAGGAATGTGTTGCCTCCAAAAGCCAAATAAGCCCACAAGGCATTGTGCCTCTCTTTCTTGGTTGTAGAAGGGGCCAAATACAGCAACTTATCCTTCATCTTAGTAGGACTATCTCAACAGGTCCCACATCACTGGACCCCTCGAAATTTTACTGAGGTGGTAAGTCCCTGAATTTTAGTTAGATTTATTTCCCATCCCCTGGCATGCAAATATCTCACCAATAAGTCCAGTGTGTTTGCTATTTCTTGCTCACTGGATCCAATTTGCATAATGTCATCATTGTAATGGACCAGTGTGACATCTTGCAGGAGTGAAAAGCAATCAAGTTCCCTCTGAATAAGATTATGACACAAAACTAAAGAGATGATATACCCCTGTGGTAGGACAGTAAAGGTATATTGCTGGCCTTGCCAGCTAAAGTCAAATTGCTTCTGGTGGGCCTTATGGACAGGAATGGAGGAAAAGATATGCATTAAGTCAATGGCTGCATACAATATACTGGGAGATGTGTTAATTTGCTCAAGCAATGAAACCACATCTGGTACAGCAGCTGTAATTGGAGTCACCACTTGTAAACTTATGATAATCCAGTGCCTTTCTCCAAGATCCATCTGTCTTCTGAACAGGTCAAATGGGAGAGTTGAATGGGGATGTGGTGGGAATCACCACCCCTGCGTCTTTCAAGTCTTTGATGGTGGCACTCATTTCCACAATCCCTATAAGGATGCAATATTGCTTTCGATTTACTACTTTTCTAGGTAGAGGCAGCTCTGATGGCTTCCATTTTGCCTTTCCCACCATCATAGCCCTACCAGTTAGGGAATTCTCCAGCTGCTAAGTATGTCTATGCCAATTATGCATTCTGGTACTTGGGAAATGACAACCGGATGAGTCCAGGGACCCAGTGTAAGTCACACCTGAACTAAAACTTTGTTAATTACCTACCTCCATAAGCCCCTATTTTACCTGGAGGACCACAATGACGTTTTGGGTCCACTGCAATCAACGTCAGCTCAGAGCCAGTGTCCGGTAGTCCTTAGTCCTCGAAATGTCTGATCATGTCCTTTTCCCCAGTGCGCAGTTACCCTGGTAAAAGGCTGGAGGTCTCCTTGGGGAAGAATGGAAGATAGATTTACTACATAAGTTGTGGATAATGTAGTGGGATTTTTCCTCAAGGGGACCTGGCCTCCCCTTCATTCAAGGGGTTCTGGGTCTGTAAACTGTCTCAGATCTGGAAATTGATTGAGGGGGCATGATTCTCTGCTTTTATAATGTAAATTAGTCTTTTGTCCATTTGACCTAGAAGTTTTCTGTTTGTATAAATTAAATAGGAATGCAGTAGGCTTCCTATCAAATTCACTTCTAGGAACACCGTGATTAATTAGCCAATGTCACAGCTTTACAAATCAGCCAATGTCACAGCTTTACAGAAGTCAAACTATTGTGATTGCAATTTTGCCTCTGCTGTCCATTACAGTAGCTATGCCCTCCTTACCTTTGACAGTTGAGTGACACCACTTGGCCCCTGCCACTTCGGAATCAAATTATTCCAATTGTATTTAAATTTTGTAATTGAGTGACTGTGGTTCCCACCTTTAGATCTGACATATAGATAATAGCAATTACAGGGCCCTTCAAAGATGCAGGTGCTGCCTCACAAATCTATTTTGCAAGGCATTGGTCAGGGTATATCTTCTGCATCCTCCCAGCTGGGATGAGTCGGTCTAAAGTGACTAATCCACTCCACCATCCCAGTCTCCCTAAGCCTTTGGATTCCTTCCTCTACATTAAACTAAGGGAGATCAGCCTTTTCCAGCTCACTCACAGTGGGCCATCTTTTAATCCACATTTCAGCTAACTAAGCAGATAAACTATTAGAACTTTTTTTTATTATTACACTTTAAGTTCTAGAGTACATGTTCACAACGTGCAGATTTGTTACATATGTATACATGTGCCATGTTGGTGTGCTGCACCCATTAACTCATCATTTACATTAGGTATATCTCCTAATGCTATCTCTCCTCCCTCCCTCCTCCCCACAATAGGCCCAAGTGTGTGATGTTCCCCACCCTGTGTCCAAGTGTTCTCATTGTTCAATTCCCACCTACGAGTGAGAACATGCGGTGTTAGGTTTTCTGTCCTTGCGATAGTTTGCTCAGAATGATGGTTTCCATCTTCATCCATGTCCCTACAAAGGACATGAACTCATCCTTTTTTATGGTTGCAGAGTATTCCATGGTGTATATGTGCCACATTTTCTTAATCCAGTCTATCATTGATGGACATTTGGGTTGGTTCCAAGTCTTTGCTATTGTGAATAGTGGCACAATAAACATATGTGTGCCCGTGTCTTTATAACAGCATGATTTATAACCCTTTGGGTATATACCCAGTAATGGGATGGCTGGGTCAAATGGTATTTCTAGTTCTAGATCCTTGAGGAATCGCCACACTGTCTTCCACAATGGTTGAACTAGTTTACAGTCCCACCAACAGTGTAAAAGTGTTCCTATTTCTCCACATCCTCTCCAGCATCTGTTGTTTCCTGACTTTTTAATGATCACCATTCTAACTGGTGTGAGATGATATCTCATTGTGGTTTTGATTTGCATTTCTCTGATGGCCAGTGATGATGAGCATTTCTTCATGTGTCTGTTGGCTGCACAAATGTCTTCTTTTGAGAAGTGTCTGTTCATATCCTTTGCCCACTTTTTGATGGGGTGGTTGGATTTTTTCTTGTACATTTGTTTAAGTTCTTTGTGGATTCTGAATATTAGCCCTTAGTCAGATGAGTAGATTGCAAAAATTTTCTCCCTTTCTGTTGGTTGCCTGTTCACTCTGATGGTAGTTTATTAGAACCTTTTTTAACTCCTTGAGATGCAACATTAAATGCAGAATCCCTACTTATTGGGCCCAAATCAATAAATTCAGCCTGATCCAGCTCTATGTTCCTTCCACCATTATCCCATACCCTTAATATCCATTCCCATTCCTCTTTTCCAGATTGCTGTTTATAAAAATTAGAGAACTCAAACAGTTCTTTTCAAGTGTAGTGCACCTCCTCATGGGTCACACTCTCAACCTCACCTCTAGGGGCCTGCCGGCAATTTAGTCTAGTTGTAGATCTTGAAGCAAAGGTGTTGGGGTGGCTTCTGAGGAGAATCCACATTATCTTGCCTGGCAACTGCCTCAGGGGAGGCCATAACTTTTGCCTCAGGCAGGGCAGGGTTTATCTTAGACAAAGATGGAAAGGCTGATGACAGCATGGGTTGGTGAGGGGATGTTGCCATTACTGGGGACGGGGAAGCTGTTCCTTCTGGCAAAGGAATTTCATCAGAGTTACAAACTCAGCATCCTCAGCTTCATCAGGGTCCTTCCAGATGTCCCCATTCCAAGGTGCAGGTCCCATTCTTTTCCAATCAATGCCCTCACTTTAGCAGTAGACACCTGGCAAGACTGTACATGCATCTTTTGTTGCAGGCCAATCACTCGCATGAGAAGAGCTTGTGTCTGTTTTTTCCACAATTTCAGCTCTTTCTTTACAAGAGATAAGTCTGTCCCTCACAGCAGTCTTAGCAGATTTGAGGCTCAGTATCTGCTTCTGAAGACAGAAGACAGAATCCCTGAGTTATTTATTTTCTTTCATCACTTTATCTACTGAACTTAGGAGCAACCAACTAGGTTCATTATGTTCCGTGGTTCTCCACATATGGACATATGGTCAAAGGTATTATGCATAGAGTCACTAAACTGCTTGCCTCTTGTGAGTGTCAAATGCATTTGTTTTGTATATCTCTCTAAACAGTTTGTGCCAAGGACTTTCAGTGTTCTCCATACTATTAGAAGTAGGGTCCTTAGCATTTTGGGGTCTAATCATAGTAAGCAGCCAACTCCAGAAACCCAAAAACCAATGAAAGAACTCCATCCTTAATATTCTGTTCCTCTAGTACCACTCCTGGTACCAAAATCTGTATCAGTTAGGGTTCTCTGAGAGGGACAGAACTAATAGGACATATATATATATGAGTTTATTAAGTATTAAATTACATGACCACAAGGTTTCACAATAAGCTGTCTGCAAGCTGAGGAGCAAGGAGAGCTAGTCTGATTCCCAAAACTGATTAGCTTGGAGTTCAGTGTTCGAGGGCAGGAAGCATCCAGCATGGAAGAAAGATGTAGGCTGGCAGGCTAGGCCAGTGTCTCCTTTTCCTGTTTTTCTGCCTGCTTTATATTCACTGGAAGCTGATTAGATGGTGCCCATCAGATTAAGGGTGGATCTGCCTTCCTCAGCCCACTGACTCAAAGGTTAATCTATTTTGGCAACACCCACACAGACACATCCAAGATTAATACTTTGTATCTTTCAATCCAATGAAGTTAACACTCAGTATTAACCATCACACCTAGAATAGTATATCCAGTGACAATATCCTTCAAACATGGAGGACAAATAAAGACTTTCCCAGACAAAAACCGAGAGATTTCATGAATACCAGACATATCCTACAAGAAATGCTAAAGGTAGTTATTCAATCTGAAATAAATGAATGTTAATGAGCAATAAGAAATCATCTGAGGGTAAAAAAAAAAAAAAAAAAAAAAAAAAAACTTACTGGAAATGATAAGTACACAGACAGATACAGAATATTATAACACCATAATTGTGGGGTGTAAACTACTCATATCTTGAGGAGGAGGACTCAAAGATGAATGTATCAAAAATAATACCAACTACAATAAATGTTTAAGACAGATACTATAAGAACTAAATAGAAACAAGAAAAAGTTGAAAAGTGAGGGGATGAATTAAAGTGTAGAGTTTTTATTACTTTTTTATTTGCTTCTTCGTTTGTTTATACAATCAGAATTGTCATCACCTGTTTAAAGTAATGGGTTCTAAGATGATATTTGCAATCCTCATAGTAGCATCAATTCAAAAAGACCTACAACAGATACAAAAAAAAAAAATACAAAGCAAGAAATTAAAACATATCACCAGAGAAAATGACTTTCACAGAAAGGAAGACAGGAAGACAGGAAGGAAGAAAAGACCCACACAACTACCAGAAAACAAATAATAAAATGAGACGAGTAAGTCATTACTTGTCAATCATAACATTCAATGTAAGTTGACTAAACTCTCCAATCAAAAGATACAGAGAGATGAATGAATTAAAAAACAGAATCCAACTTTCTTTTGCCTACATGAAACATACTTCACCTACAAAGACACAAATAGACTGAAAAGAAAGGGATGAAAAAATATATTTCATGCCAATGGCAACTATAAAAGAGCAGGAATAGCTATGCTTATGTCAGAAAAAAATAGATTTTAAGATAAAAACTATAAAAAGAGGCCGGGCGCGGTGGCTCAAGCCTGTAATCCCAGCACTTTGGGAGGCTGAGACGGGCGGATCACGAGCAGGATATGGAGAACATCCTGGCTATCACGGTGAAACCCCGTCTCTACTAAAAAAAAAAATACAAAAAAACTAGCCAGGCAAGGTGGCGGGCGCCTGTAGTCCCAGCTACTTGGGAGGCTGAGGCGGGAGAATGGCATAAACCCGGGAGGCGGAGCTTGCAGCGAGCTGAGATCCGGCCACTGCACTCCAGCCCAGGCGACAGAGCAAGACTCTGTCTCAAAGGAAAAAAAAAAAAAACTATAAAAAGAGACAAAGAAGGTCATTATATAATATAAAGGGGCCAATTTAGCAAGTGGACATAACAAATGTAAATATATATATACACACACACATACACACACACACACACACACACATCACAGTGGAGCACCCAGATATACAGAGCAAATACTATTAGAGCCAAAGAGAGAGATCAACCTCAATACACTAGTAGCTGAGAATTACAACATCACATTTTCAGCATTGGACTTATCATCCAGACAGAAAATCAACAGATAAATATTGGACTTAATCACCACTATAGACCAGGCACACCTAACAGATATTTACAAAACATTTCATCAAATGGCCACTAAATACAGACTGTTCTCTTCAGCACACAGATCACTTTCAGGAGTAGACCATACTTTAGGCCACAAAATAAGTCTTAAAAAAACTAAAAAATTTGAAATCATATCAAGTATCTTATCTGACCACAATGGAATAACACTAGAAACCAATAATAAGAGGAACTTTGGAAACTACACAAACACATGAACACCAAACAGTATGCTCCTGCAAGACTGATAAATCAATGAAGAAGTTCAGAAAGAAATTTTAAAATTTCTTGAAAGAAATGAAAGTGGAAATACAGCACACCAAAATCTATGGTATACAGCAAAAGTGGTTCCAAGAGGAAAGTTTAGAGCAATAAGTGCCTACATCGAAAAGTAGAAAAACTTCAAATAAACAACTTAACCAATGTATCTTAAAGAACTGAAAAAGTAAGAGCAAATTGAACCCCAAATTAGAAAAGGAAAAGAAATAACAATGATCAGAGCAGAAAAAAATGAAATTGAAGTGAAGAAAACAGAAAAAAATCACCAAAATTAAATGTTGCTTTTTTGGAAAAGATAACGGAAATTTACAAATTTTAGTTTGGCCAGGCTAAGAAAAAAAACAAAACAAAACAAAACAAAAAAAACAAACAAAAAAAAAACAGAGGAATCAAACAAAGTCAGAGATGAAAAAGGATATATTATAACTCATACTGTAGAAATTCAAAGAATCATTAGAAACTATTATGAGCAACTATATACCAATAAATTGGAAATCCTAGAAGAAGTATACAAATTCCTAGACATATACAACCTACCAAGATTGAACCAGGAAAAAATCCAAAACCTGACTGAACCGATATGAAGTAATGAGATCAAAGCCATAATAAAAAGTACACCAGCAAAGAAAAGCCCAGGACCCAATGCCTTCACTACTGAATGTTATTAAACATTTAAAGAAGAACTAACACCTATCCTACTGAAACTATACTGAAAAAAACAGGGGAAGAAAAAAAATTGTTCCAAACTCACTCTGTGAGGCAAGTATTACCCTGATATCAAAGCCAGACCAAAACACATCAAAAAAAGAAAACTACGGTCCAATTTATCTGATGAATATTGATGCAAAAATCCTCAACAAAATAGTAGCAAATGAATTTAAGAACACATTAAAAAGACCACTCATCATGACTTAATGGGATTTATTCCTGGGATGCAAAGATGGTTCAACATGCAAAAGTGAATCAATGTGATACATGAATGAAGGACAAAAACTCCATGATCATCTCAACTGATACTAAAAAAGCATTTGATAACATTCAACATACTTCATAATAAAAACCATCAAAACACTAGGTTTAGAAGGAACATAGCTCAACATAATAAATACCATATATGACAGACTGACGGCTAGTATAATACTGAATGAGTAAAAACTGAAAAGCCTTTTCTCTAAGATATGGAACAAAACAAGGATGCCAACTTTCACCAATTATTCAACATAGTGTTAGAAATTTTAGCTAGTCATCAGACAAGAGAAAGAAATAAAGGGCATCCAAATTGGAAAGGAAGAAGTCGAATTATCCTTGTTTGCAGATGACATCATTGCATATTTGGAAAAACAATGACTCTACCAAAAAAGTATTAGAACTTATAAACAAATTCAGTAAAGTAAGATGCAAAGTCAGCATACGAAAATCAGTAGCATTTCTATATGCCAACAATGAACAATCTGCAAAAGAAATCAAGAAGGTTAATACCATTTTAATAGCTACAAATAAAATTAAATACCTAGGAATAAAATTAACCAAAGAAGAGAAAGTTCTCTACAATGAAAAGTCAACTGATGCTAAAAAAGCATTTGATAAAATTCAACACACTTCATGATAAAACCCATCAGAAAACTGGGTCTAGAAGGAACATACCTCAACAACATAAAGCCATATATGACAGATGGACAGCCGGTATCATCCTGAATAGGTACAAACTGAAAGCCTTTGCTCTAAGATCTGGAACACAACGATGATGGACTGGTGTGAGGGGGATGGTTTTGGGATGATTCAAGAACATTACATTTATTGTGTACTTTACTTCTGTTATTATTATATTGTAATATATAATGAAATAATTATATAACTCACCATAATGTAGAACCAGTGGGAGCCCTGAGGTTGTTTTCCTGCAACTAGATGGTCCCATCTGGAGGTGATGGCAGACAGTGACAGATCATCAAGCATTAGAGTCTCATAAGGAGCATGCAACCTAGATCCCTCACATGGGCAGGTCACGATAAGGTTCGTGGTACTATGAGAATCTAATGCTGCTGCTGATCTGACAGGAGTCGGAGCTCAGGTGGTAATGTGAGTAATGGGGAGCAGCTATAAATACAGATGAATCTTTGCTCACTCACCCACCACTCACCACCTGTTGTATTGCCCAGTTCCTAACAGGCCATGGCTCCCATCCCTGGCCCAGGGGTTGGGGAGCCCCTACTATAAAACATTCACTCAAGAAACTGAAGAGAATACCAAAAATGAAAACATTTTCAAGTTAATGTATTGGAATAATCAATGTTGTTAAAATGTCCATAATACCCAATGCAATCTACAGATTCAACGTAATCCCTATCCAAAGACCAATGACATTCTTTCACAGAAACAGAAACAAAATTCTACAATTTATATGGAACCACGGAAGACCCAGAATAGCAAAAGCCATCCTGAGCAAAAAGAATAAAACTGGAAGAATCACATTACCTGACTTCAAATTATGCTACAGAGTTCCAGTAACCAAAACAGCATAGTACTGGCATAAAGACAGACCTATAGACAAATGGAAAAGCACATGGAACCCAGAGATAAATTTATACATCTATAGTGAACTCATTTTCAAAAAAGGTACCAAGAACAAACATTGGAGAAAGGACAGCTTCTTCAATAAATGATGCTGGGAAAGCTGGATATTCATATGGAGAAGAATAAAACTAGACTTCTTTATATATATAAAAATCAAATCAAAACAAAACAAAAATCAAATAAAAATGGCTTAAAAATTTGAGACCTGAAACCATAAAACTACTAAAAGAAAACATTGGAGAAACTTTCCAGTATATTTTTCTGGGAAATTTGTTTGTGAGTATGTGTAATACTCCAAAAGCACAGGCAATCAAAATGAAAATAGACGAATCAGATATTTTAAGTTAAAAAGCTTCTGTACAGCAAAGAAAATCATAATAATCCAAGTAAAATGTGCCAAATACTCAGATAGGCATTTCTCAAAAGAAGATATACAAGGTAAACATATATCAAGAAGTGCCCAACATTACTGCTTATCAGAGAAATGCAAATGAAAACTACAATGAAATATAATCTCATCCTAGTCAAAATGGCTTATATCCAAAAGACAGGCAATAATAAATGCTGGCAAATATATGGAGGAAAGGGAACCCTGGTACACTGTTGGTGGGAATGTAAATTAGTACAACCACTACGGAGAACAGTAGGAAGGTTCCTCAAAAAACTAAAAGTAGAACCACCATATGATTCAGCAATTCCACAGATAGGTATATTCCCAAAAGAGAAAAAAAAAAAAATCAGTGTATCAAACATGGGAGTATCTGTACTCCTATGTTTACTGCAACACTATTCACAATCCTCAAGATTTGGAAGCAACCTAAGTGTCCATCTCCAAATGAATGGATAATAAAAAAAGGGGTACTTATACCCAATGGAGTACTATCAGAAAAAAGAATAAGACACTGTTATTTACAACAACATGGACGGAACTGGAAGTCATTATGTTAAGTGATAGAAGCCAGGCACAGAAAGACAAACCTCAGCTGTTCTCAATATTTGTGGGAACTAAAAATTAAGGCAATTGAACTCATGGACATAGAGAGTAGAATGGAGGCTGGGGTGGGTAGTGGTGGGGGGACGGTGTGGGGATGGTTAAGGGGTACCTAATATGGTTAAATAGAATGAGTAAGATCTACTATTTGGTAGCACAACAGAGTGACTGGAGACAACAATAATTTATAGTTCATTTAAAAATGACTTAAAGAGTATAATCGGAATGTCCATAATAGAAAGAAGTGATAAATGTTTGGGATAAATACCCTATTTTCCCTGATGTGATTATTATACACAGTATGCCTGTATCAAAATATCTCACATACCCCATAAATATATACACTTAGCACATACAAATAACAATTAAATTTTTTTGAAAAATAAGTATTTATTAACTTCTTGGTTTGTTGAAGAATCAAATAAATATAAATGACTAATTTTAAATGTAAGTAGTCAACAGAATCCTCCTCCCCTGTGCCACTATTGATGTTGCATCATGAATTTGAAATATGTGAAAAGGCATTAGAATCAGTAGTCTTATTAACTCTGCAGAAAGTTTATGGTAAAAACAAATTCATATTTTGATGCCATTTTATAAGCAATGTGCATTTAATGTTTTTACAACCTAATTTTTTTATATAAATTTTTTCACAACAATATCACATGTATTCAACTTCATAACACATGAGTACACAGACCAAACATGAAAGTTCTTTTTCATGCCCCTGCACATGTTCCAAATTCATCCATCTGATAGCTTACCAACTTCATCTTCTTTTTGATTCCTATCTTTGACCTCTCCCTCCTCCCACCCCAGTTTTGCCTGCTTGCTCTGGAAGCCTGCTGACAATTTCTATCATCCTGAGATGGGTCCATTGTTTCCTGAAATCCATGTTTCTCCTCCTTTTGTTTTTTCTTATGTTTGGAGGAAACACCTCCTCTAGTAACTTCCTAAGAAAAATTGCATGAACAGTAAACACTTTAAAATCTCACATGCCTGAAAATGTCATTAGTCTCCTCTCACACTTGATAACTAAGTTTACTAGGTGTAAAATTCTAGTTAAGAATCATTTCCTTTTAGAATGTTTAAGGTGTTTAGCATTTGGTTCTTTTTAACTTTGAATGATTTTTTGCTTTTAAATTTCAGTAAAAACCCTTAGTTAACAAAATTGCTAAAAATGTAACTAAAAAGTTACTTTTAACAATCTTGTAACATCCTTACTCCAGATACTTTGCATATAAACTCTTTCTTTTCCTCTTCTCTCTGTAAGCTCTTAGGATATTATCTTTGTTTCTAGAACTGTAAGTTTACAAATTACAGTACCTGTGTTGGCCTTTTTAAAACTATTGTACCGTAATACGGAAATTTATGTTCCTAACTTCTAAAAACATATTGAATTATTTCTTTGATAATTTCCTATTTGTTTTCTCTGAAATGTTTATTATTCATATTCAAATACACCGATTCTCACATTTTCTTTCATTTTCTCTTTTTCTTTCTTACTAGTAGTCCATTAGAGAATCATTTTATTAATGATTTGCTCTATAGGCCACCATTTGTTCAAAGGGTCAATTTTTTTTTTTTTTTTACTTTTTTTGGTGAACTATAACATACATACAGAAAAGTAAACAAAATATAAATGTACAATTAACAACTAATTATAATACAAATGCCCACATAATATCTCTCAGATCAAGCAATAGAACGTTACCAGATCCCAGAAGTTTCCAGTATGTCTCTTACCAATTATAAATCCTCCCTTCCCACTATCCTGACTTTTATTATAATTACTTCCTTGTTTTTCACTATATTATAGTTTCACCACCTATATGCATTCCTAAAAATCATGATTTCACTTGACTAAATTTTGATCTTTATATAAATGCAATCATACTATATGCATTATTTCAAACTTGCTTCATGTGTACATTATAGTTATAAAATCCACGTTCCCTATAACTATAATGGTTTTTTTTCTTATTGCTGTATAACGTTCCATTGTATGAACATAGCATAATTTATTTATCCATTCTACCTATGATGGATATTTGGGTTGGTTCAGACATCGAACAATTATGAGCCATGCTGCTGTGAACCTTCTTGTACATATATTCTTGGGCATATGTGTATTTGTTTCCCTAGGGCATGGAGTTCTCTTGAAGGGGAATTGCAAGGATGGACAGAGGGTATCATCACCTTTACCAAACAATTCACTTTCCAAGTGGTGGTACCAGTTTACAATTCCACCAGCAGTGGATGAAAATGCCGTGGTTCTACATTCTCGCCAACCAACGGTGTTTAATAAGACTTCTGAATTTCACATTTGATTTTTGTAAAAGCTTCCACCTCAACTTTTAATAAAACACAACTATGAAGCTTAGTATGATATCTTCAGTGTATGCCCTCTCCTCACAACGTAGCAGAGCTGGCAATGCCATTAATACTGCTGCACCCTCCTGTACAAGTGACAAAGTGGTCTATAGGTTGGTTTCATTTAGCATGGTTCCCAGCCTCTTCACAGTCTAAGTCCTTCTTCTGTGCATATGCTTCACTTTGTCCATGTCTCTTTTAGCATGTGGTTTCCAAGACTAAATATTGTCTTCCCCAAATGAGCTGGTGGGTGTGGAGAATCAGGCTCAATGAGAAGTTATTCTGAAGCATCACAAAGATATGTCCAGGTGCAGGCTACTTGTCAAGAAAACAAGCAAGACAGGACATCATGAGTCTGTCTGCAAGATGAGTGTGGTCTAAGTCCTTAACTATTAAGAAATTTTAGGGTTTTTTGTGACAGGATGATTTGTGCAGCAAACCACCATGGCACATATTTACCTATGTAACAAACATGCACATCCTGCACACATGCCTGTGAAAGTAAAATTGGAAAGAAAAAATTTTTAAAAATCTTATCTTTTATTCTATTTTTTCTCTTTTTTTTCTCTTTTTTCTCTGTCTTCTTATTTTTATCTGGCAGATTTTTTGAATTGTATCTTCCAAATTTCTACCTAGTTTTTCATTTATGCAGTCGTATTTTAAATTTCCAATAGACTCTTTTTTGTTCTTGAAGGCTCCATTTTTATAATCTAATATTTTGTTATGTAGCAAAGTCTCTCTCACCTCTCTAAGGACATAACTAAGTTTCATAATGTTGCATTCATCTTTCTTTACTGATTTTTTTTTTTACTTCTAGTTTGTTTAATTTTTTCATTGTTTTGTTCTCAGTCTTATTATTTTTCTTGTATATGAGTTAAGACTGCACTTGACTTTAATTTTCTAGTTAATAATTAGATTCCGGAAGGTCAGTGGGAAATTTTGTGTTCAAAATGGTAGGTATTACAGTAGATTGGTCAGTTGGTTTATCAGTTCATTGTTACTGTATCACAACTCAACTTCAAAATGACTAGCTTAAAACAGTATCCATTTATTTAGCTCATGATGGTTCAGGTGGAGTCTGAACTGGCCCAGCTGATCTCTCTGGATTAGCTCATGCTTCTGTGATCAACTGTCATGTTGGCTGGTAGCTGGACGATATAGGTTCTTATGTGTGGTTGTTGGCAGGTTGTTAGCTAATGAATCTTTGTTTTTCTCCTCTCCTTGTTCAGCAGGTTAGATTGGACTTGTTTACATGACGGCCTTAGGATTCCAAGTGCAGTGAGAGATCAAGTCCCAGTATGCAAGGGTTTATGAAGCATCAATTTTGTATCATGTTTGTGAATGTTCTTTGGCCAAAGCAAATCCCATAGCAAACATAGATTCAAAGGCTGGGGAAATTGTTCCCAAGTCTTAGTGGGAAGATCGGCAATGTCACACTGCAAGATGCAAGGAGAAGACTATATGGCTGTTTTTATAATCTACTGCAGAATGGCTCCTGGCTGTTGCTTTATTGGGTATTTTCAAATGTCATATTATGTAAATATCTTATCTTAAGAAATTTTACACAGAAATAAAATTTTAAGAGAATGTAAGTTTGGCTACAACCGTTTCAAGTGGGGGATAGGGCAGGAAGGGTCTTTTCAGGCATTATGCCAACTTTCTATTAAACTTTCTGTATTCACTTTGGTACTCTACACTCATCTTTGCCTATTGACATAAATCAATAGACTCTCTGGCTTAACTTTCCCAAAGAATAAGCTTTCAGTCTTCTGTTAGTTAGTAGAGAGGAAGTTGTCTCGTTATGTGGACAGCAGATAAAGCCTTAAACAAATGCACCTATGATGTTTGTAGTTGCAGTTAACAATGGAGTGGCTTTTAAGCAGGGCTTACCAGATACTATTATTCAGAACTAGTCTATGGGTAAATCTTTTCATGATGTACAAATTTCAAATGCTATGTATTTTATTTATCAAACATTTAAATTAATATGTCTTAAACCAAAGACATTTCACAAAAGTCTTACCAGCCATCCTAAGTACATTGGATTAGGTAATTGAGCTGGGAACTCTTCATATAAGAACTTCTTTCAAGCCTTTCCCTTTTCACTCCACCTGCAAGTACATTTTATGGAGGCATCAGTTACAGTGCCTGCAAATCTTTGAGCCTTGAAATCTTCTGCAGTATTTTCCCAACTGCTAACTTTAGATTTACCTTCGTCTTTTCTGCTGGGGCAGTTATTCCTCATGTGTATGCTTTCTAGATTTCAACATTTTGTTGCTATCATTTCTTCTCTTTTTTTTTCCCTATGATTTTTGGGGTTTTAATCATAGCATAATTTTATAGGAGGGAGTGGTGGAAGTAGACATGCTTTCCTCTTTTTTCTTTTTCTTTTTACTTTTGCAAACAATGCTGAAATTATCATTCATTTATATATAATCTGGTGTTAGAAAACGTCTATGTTGTTTACACTAAATGCCAATCCAAATAAAGTGTGTCTGGTAAATGGCAACAAAATACAGTTTATAATTACTATTTCTATTTATAAAATAATTCGTGAGGCAAGAGTTAATATATTTTCATATAACTTTTTTTAAAGAGATGGCATCTTGTTATCCTGCTCAGGCTGCTTTCAAACTTTTGGCCTCAAAAATCCTCTCTCCTTGGCCTCCCAAAGTACTATGAGCCTCTACACCCAGCCTTACATATAAGATTTAATAGAAAAACTGACCCTATGTTGGATATTGTTGCTGTTGCTTAGACCGAATGACAGATTTTTATTGTAAGAATTCTTGAAGTTTTATAACTTTAAATGCTAGAAAGTTATATACTAAGTGATCTATAAAAGTTGAAAATAATAAAACCTAAACTTTCTATAGATCATACTTTAAGTTATGGGATACATGTGTAGAATATGCAGGTTTGTTCCATAGGTAAAGGTATGCCATGGTGGTTTGCTGCATCTATCAACCCATCACCTTGGTATTAAGTCCTGCATGCATTAGCTAAGCTATTTGACCCAATGCTCTCCCTCCCCTTGTCCCACTGACAGGCCCTGGTGTGTGTTATTACCTTCCCTGTATCCATGGGTTCTTATTGTTCCATTCCCACTTGTGAGGGAGAAAATGTGGTGTTTGGTTTTCTGTGCCTGTGTTAGTTTGCTGAAAAATGTTATCTTCCAGCTCAATCCATATCCCTGCAAAGTACATGATCTTTTCCTTTTTATGGCTGCATAGTATTCCATTTTCTTTATCCAGTCTATCATTGATGGTCCTTTGAGTTGGTTCCATGTCTTTGCTATTGAGACTAGTGCTGCAATAAACGTACATGTGCATGTATCTTTATAATAGAATGATTTACATTCCTTTGGGTATATACCCACTATTGGGATTGCTGGGTCATATGGTATTTCTGGTTCCAGATCCTTGAGGAATCGCCACACTGTCTTCCACAATGGTTGAACTTTACATTCCTACCAACAATTTTAAAATGCTCCTATTTCTCCACAGCCTCACAAGCATCTGTTGTTTTTGACTTTGTAATAATCACCATTCTGACTGGCATGAGATGGTATCTCATTGCAGTTTCAATTTGCATTTCTCTAATGATAAGTGATGTTGAGCTTTTTTTCATATTTTTATTGGCTGCATAAATGTCTTCTTTTGAGAAGTGTCTGTTCATGTCATTTGCCCACTTTATGATGGAGTTGTTTTTGTTCTTGTGAATTTGTTTATGTTTCTTGTAAATTCTGGATGTCAGACCTTTGTCACATGGGTAGATTGTAAAAATTTTCTTCCATTCTCTAGGTTGTCTGTTCAATGTGATGATAGTTTATTTTGCTGTGCAGAAGCTCTTAGTTTAATTAGATCCCACTTGTTAATTTTAGCTTTTGTTGCAAATGCTTTTGGTGATTTTATCATAAAATCTTTGCCCATGCCCATGACCCTGAATGGTATTGCATAGATTTTCGTCTAGAGCTTTTATGGTTTTAGATTTTACATTTAAGTCTTTAATCCATCTTGAGTTAATTTTTATGAGGTGTAAGGAAGGGATCCCATTTTAGTTTTCTGCATATGTCTAGCCAATTTTCCCAGTACTATTTATTAAATAGGGAATCCTTTCCCCATTGCTTGTTTTTGTCAGGTTTGTCGAAGATCAGATAGTTGTACATGTGTGGTCTTATTTCTGAGGTTCTATTATGCTCCATTGGTCTATGTGTCTGTTTTGGTACCGGTACCATGTTGTTTTGGTTACTGTAGCCTTGTAGTATAGTTTGAAGTCAGGTAGCATGATGCCTCCAGCTTTGTTTCTTTTGCTTAGGATTGTTTGTCTATACAGGCTCTTTTCTGGTTCCATATGGATTTTAAAGTAGTTTTTTTCTAATTCTGTGAAGAATGTCACTGGCAGTTTGATAGAAATAGCATTGAATCTATAAATTATTTTGGACAGTATGGCCATTTTCATGTTATTGATTCTTCCTATCCACAGGAAAAACAAATACAATGTTTTTCCATTTGTTTGTGTCCTCTCTTATTTCCTTGAGCAGCGGTTTGTAGTTCTCCTTGAAAAGGTCCTTCACATCCCTTATTAGCTGTATCTAGGTATTTTGTTATCTTTGTAACAATTGTCAATGGGAGTTCATTCATGATTTGGCTGTGTGCCTGCCTGTTGTTGGGGTATAGGAATTCTTGTGATTTTTGGACATTGATTTCTTATCCTGAGACTTTGCTGAAGTTGCTTATCATCTTAAGGAGTTTTTGGGCTGAGACGATGGGGTTTTCTAGATATAGTATCATGTCGTCTGCAAACAAAGACAATTTTACTTCCTCTCTTCCCATTTGAATACCTTTATTTCTCTGGCCTGGTTGCCCTGGCCAGGACTTCCAATACTATGTTGAATAGGAGTGGTGAGAGGGGGCATCCTTGTCTTGTGCTGATTTTCAAGAGGAATTCTTTCAGCTTTTGCCCATTCAGTATGATATTGGTTGTGGGGTTGTCTTAAATAACTCTTATGAGTTTGAGATATGTTCAATCAATACCTAGTTTATTGAGGGTTTTTAACATAAAGGAATGTTGCATTTTATCAAAGGCCTTTTGCATCTATTGAGATAAGCATGTGGTTTTTGTCATTTTTAAGTGACGGATTATGTTTATTGATTTGCATATGTTTAACCAGCCTTGCATCCAGGGATTAACCTGACTATATCATGGTAGATAAGCTTTTTGAGGTACTCTTGGATTTGGTTTGCCAGTGTTTTATTGATGATTTTGCATCAATGTTCACCAGGGATATCAGCCTGATGTTTTCTTTTTTTGTTATGTCTCTTTCAGGTTTTGGTATCAAGGTAATGCTGGCCTCATAAAATGAGTTAGGGAAGAGTCCTTCCTTTTAAATTGTTTGGAATAGTTTCAGAAGGAATAGTACCAGCTCTTCCTTTTACCTCTGGTAAACTTTGGCTGTGATTCAGTCTGGTCCTATTAGTTGTGATGTTAGGGTGTGTATCTGAGATCTTTCTACCTTTCTAATATGAGCATTTAGTGCTATAAATTTTCCTCTTAACACTGTTCTAACTGCATCCCAGAGATTCTGGTATGTTGTATCTTTGTTCTCATTGTTTTCTAAGAACATCTTGATTTGTGCCTTAATTTCATTATTTTCACAGGAGTCACTCAAAAGCAGGTTGTTCAATTTCCATGTAGTTTCTTGGTTTTGAGTGAGTTTCTTAATGTTGAGTTTTAATTTGATCACACTGTGGTCTGAGAGACTGTTATGATTTCAGTTATTTTGCACTTGCTGAGGAGTGTTTTACTTCCAATTATGTGACAGATTTTTGAGTAAATGCCATGTGAAAAATAGTTGATTTCTCCCTCATTTATGAAGCTTAGTTTGGCTAGATATGAGATTCTGGGTTGAAAAATTCTTTTTTTAAAGAGTGTTGAATATTGGCCCCCACTCTCTTCTGGATTGTAGAGTTTCTGCTGAGAGATCCACCGTTAATCTGATGGGCTTACCTTTGTAGGTGAATGGGCCTTTCTCTTTGGCTGCCCTTAACATTTTTTCCTTCATTTCAACCTTATGTAATCTGATGATTACGTGTCTTAGTCTCATAGACTATCTTACTTGCGTTCTCTGGATTTCCTGAATTTGAATGTTGTCCTTTCTTGCTAGGTTGGGGAAGTTCTCCTGAATGATATCCTGAAGTGTGTTTTCTATCTTGGTTCCATTCTCCTCATCTCTTTCAAGTGCTCCTTTCAGTCATAGGTTCAGTCTTTTTACATAGTCCCATAGTTCTCAAAGGCTTCATTCATTCTTTTTCATTATTTTTTCTCTAATCTTGTCTGCCTGTCTTATTTCAGCAAGATAGCCTTCAAGCTCTGATATTCTTTCTTCTGCTTGATCAATTTAGCTATTGATATTTGTGTATGCTTCATGAAATTCTCATGCTGTGTCTTTCATCTCCATCAGGTCATTTATATTCCTCTCTAAAGTGGTTATTCTAGATAACACTTCCTGTACCTTTTTGTCATGGTACTTAGATCCTTTGCATTGGGTTAGGACATGCTCCTTTACCTAAGCAAAGTTTATTATTATTCACCTTCTGAAGCCCACTTCTGTCAATTCATCTAACTTATCCTACATTCAGTTCTGTACCCTAGCTAGAGAGGCATTGCAATCATTTGGAGGACAAGAGGCATTCTGACATTTTGGGTTTTCAGTATTTTTTCATTGATTCTTTCTCATCTTCATGAGTTTGTCTAGTTTTGATCTTTGAGGCTGCTGATCCTTGGATGAGCCTTTTGTGAAGACCTTTTTTGTTGATGCTGTTGTTGTTTCCTGTTTGTTTTTCTTTCAATAGTCAGGTTCCTCATCTGTAAGGTTTGCTGGGGGTTCACTTCAGGCCCTATTCATCTGGGTCACTCTCACACCTAGAGATGCCACTTAAGGAGGCTAAAGAACAGCAAAGACAGGTGCTTGCTCCTTCCCCTGGGATCTCTGACCTTGAGGGTCATTCCTACATGATGCCAGTAGGAATGCTCCTGTATAAGGTGTTGGGCAGCCCCTGTTGGGGGTTCTCATGCAGTTGGAGAGCATGGGAACCAGGAAACCAGGACCCATTTAATGAAGCACTTTGGCTGTCCCTTGGTGGACAGGGTGTGCTGCCCTGGGGGGAAACCCAGTCATCAGGATTGCCCGGCTTCCTCAGAGCTTGCAGGAGGAAAGACTAAGTCTGCTGGTCCATGGAGATTATGATCACCCCTTCTCGTAGGGACTCAGGCTAAGGGAGATTAGAGTTCTGTCCCTGAGCCCTTGGCTGGAGTTGTTGGAGTTCCTGCCTTCCCACCCAGTGAGAAGGGATGGGTCAGGGTCTGGCCAAAAAGGCTGTGTGGCCATGGGGTGCCACAGTCAGTGTGCTGTGCTGTGGGGGAATACCTCTTGGGACCAAGCTATCCAGTCTTCCCCGCTCCAGCAGAGGAAAAGTGCATCCTTCAGATACAGTGATGGCTGCTGCCCTTCCCCTGGGAACTTAGTGTCTTAGGAAGCTAACATTCACAGTGATGGCTGCCACCCCTCCTCCAAGGAGCTCAGATGACTTAGCAGGCAGCGGCAGTGGTGATGGCTGCCCCTCCCTCAGGGAGCTCTGTTGTCTTAAGTAGATTCCAGCTGAGTGGAGACTGAGAATTTGCGAGGCTCTGTGATTGGGACCCAAGGCCCCGTTGTCGTGGGCTCACGAGTGGAATCTTTTGATCTGTGGGTTGCACAGTTCTGAGGAAAAAGCATGGTTTCCCTGGCTAGGTAGCACGCTCACTCACCACTTCCCTTGGCTGGGGTAGGGGCTCCCCTGCCCTGTGCGGCTCACACACTACCCTGCTCTTCTCTCCTCTCCGTGGGTCACACTAACCGTCTAGTCAGTCTTGATGACAGAACCTGGATGCCTCGGTTGTTGGTGCAGAATTCGTGCACTGTTTTGGTTCTTCTTGGTGAGTGTCTCCCATCATGCTGCTTCTAGTTGACCATCTTGGCCCCTCCCAGCATTAGTGCTTTTCAATGTGCTTAAATGCAACTTTAGGAATTGTTGTTCAAGCAGATTTATAATGCCCTAGGTTTTACACAGTTTTAGTTTTATAAATTATTTTAGGTGAGACTGGAAAAGAGTTCTATTTTTAAATTTCCATACACACATTGCATTAAATGGATAAGAAAGGAGGAGTTATCAAAATGAGTCAGGCTTTTTTTCTTTATTTTGCTGCTATTTGTAACTGATCTTCTTGTCTGCCCTAAAATTAATTTTGGGGGAATCCAATTAGCCTGTTGTTTTCTCCTAAATTATTTTTAATTCTCAGGAACTGTATCTGAAAAATGCCTGATTCTCCTAAGTAAGAAACATAAACTTTCATTCAGTCTGGACCAAGGCAAGGGAGAAACTAAACATCCAAAAACTTCTCTGGAGTCACTGACTTATTCATCCTGTAAACTCAGAATTTGTCTCTAGCAGCGTCAAGAGCAAGAGTGCTGACTTTCTTTAAAGATTATACATGTAGCTGTATAAGTAATGGTGTCTTACAGAGTACATATTAAAGAACACATCATGAGAGTTTTGAAGGAAGATCAGAAAAAGTAGTAGCAGTAGGTTCTAGTTGGTTAAGGAAGCAGTGTAGAGTGGGATAAACTATATAAGAAGTGAGAATGCCAAGATGTATATCCTAGATGTTTACTAATATAAGAAGCAAATTAATGTGTATTGAGGAGAGAGAAAATGGTCTTGGTCTAGCAGAAAAAAGGACTGGAATTAGCTGCATTAAAAGAACAAAAGTATTTTTAATTTTTTTTTTCTTGTGAGATTAGAATGAGAGAAGAATCTGAGGGTTTTAGTGGGTTTTGCTTCTTTCATCTTATAGATATGTCATCTGAGTGACCAAAGGATGACTTGTTCTTCAACTCACAAATATTTAGTGGCACAGGTGGAACTAGGTTTCAAAGAATCTTGTCTCTTCTAGTCTGGACTCTAGGAGAAGTAGATTTTTGAGGAGGAGTTTAGTTTGCACAATGTTTATTAAGAAAGTCTCTTGGGATCAACACCTGGGAAGGGGAAGAGAAGAAAGCGAGAGTGAGTAGAGAGAAAAGTCAAGCCTAGTGACAGTCGCAGCTGATCGCAGTGGGAGCTTTAGGTGTTAGTATGATCTTTGGCATTGTCTCCATTTGGGCTGAGATGCTGGTCCTTTATTTCCTTACAGGGACAAGTATTTGTGTGTGGGGTGCCGTGAGAAAGGGCATGACCTTGGTTAAGGGGGCCTGCAGCTCCGGCAGTCCCTGAAGAGACTGACAGCTGAAGACTTTCTGTTGCCAGCATCCCCAGAAGCTAGTGCAGCAACTCTTTCTCAGAAGGAGAATCTGGAGGCACATTATAGCATTCACCACATTACCTGCTCATCCAAACGTCTTTTGCACTTTAAATGATGGAAGCATTGTCCTATAAATATTGGTAATTGGTTTTCCAAACAGTGGTAAGTAAATGTAGTTGAGAGCTACTTATGCTCATGAAAAATCTCAGAGTAATTTTTGTTAGAAATGCAAAATTTGCTGTCTCAAACTTTTTTTAACGGGAAAAATTAGCTCCAGATTTTGTGGAGTTGTGACAAGTACTTATCTCCACTCAAAGCATAACAACAAAAGTGAGCTATTCTAGTGCTACTCATCTCATGCACCTGCATAGTATATCAGAGAGACAGGCAGAGAGTGTTAGCTTCCTCTTGCTGATTAACTAATTTACAAAAACTTAATTGCTTAAAAATAATAAAAAGTTTATTACCTTATGGTTCTAGAGGTTAGAAATTGAAAATGCATCTCAATGGGTTAAAATCAAGCAAACATAGTATCTTCAAATCTCTCTCTTCTCTCCTCTCTCGTTCTCTCTCTCCCTTTCACTCTGATATCTCCTTATTTTTTTCTTTGACTTTAAACTTTCTGCCCCCTTTTTTTTTTTGAGACGGAGTCTCACTCTGTCGCCCAGGCTGGAGTGCAGTGGCCGGATCTCAGCTCACTGCAAGCTCCGCCTCCCGGGTTTACGCCATTCTCCTGCCTCAGCCTTCGGAGCAGCTGGGACTACAGGCGCCCGCCACCTCGCCTGGCTAGTTTTTTTGTATTTTTTAGTAGAGACGGGGTTTCACCGGGTTAGCCAGGATGGTCTCCATCTCCTGACCTCGTGACCCGCCCGTCTCGGCCTCCCAAAGTGCTGGGATTACAGGCTTGAGCCACCGCGCCCTGCACTTTCTGCCTCTTCTAAGGTGCTGTGTGATTACAATGGGCCCTGGGAATGCAGGATAATCCCCTCACTCAAAATCCTTATCTTAATCACATGCGTAAAGTCCCTTTTGCCACGTAAGATAACATATTCACAGGTTTTGGGGATTTGGACAAATTATATATATATATATATATATATGTTTATATATGTAGCAGAAAAAAGGACTGGAATTAGCTGCATTAAAAGAACAGAAGTATTTAAAGAATTTGTTTTCATGTGAGATTAGAATGAGAGAAGAGTCTGAGGGTTTTAGGGGTTTTGTTTCTTTCATCTTATAGATGTGTCATCTGAGTGACCAAAAGGACAAATATATATATATAGTATGTATATATTTATATATAAATATAAATATATAAATAAATATATAGTTTTATAAATAAATATATGTATACATGTATAAATATATATATTTACATATGTATATATACATGTATAAATATATATTTACATATGTGTAAATTTATATATAAAAATATATATTTATACATGTATAAATATATATATGGGAATTGTGTTTACAACACAGAATAAAACTAATTTTAGCATGAGTTACATTTGTGGTGACATCTTTGATGTAGAAATGTAGATCATACCATATAAGAATACCTGCCTAAATATTTTTATAATTTCTTTAAAAACTATTAGTTTATACTGTATAGAAGATCAAATGAAAAATTATGTCTAGGTAGCCTGAGCAACATTGATTGGCTAATGGTAGAATATTGGGCTAGGAGCCCAGATACTTCCATTCAAATCTTATCTCTGCTACTAACTGATTATGAAAACTCACAGTTCTCAGTATTTTTTTCTAAAAGTATGGTTGTCTGTCCAAGATATAAAATATAAAAATATTTCTTATTTTAACCTTAAATGGGATATTTGTCCCAATAATTGATATATGTCATGTCCATAAAAACTAATTGAGAAATCTCAAATATTAGTTTTTAACTTATTGTTTGGATTTTGTGTTTCCTTCCACCAATTTTTTTAATCGGAAAAGTGAACTTCTGCCTGTAGCTTGAATTCTTGTTTCCTGTTTCCCTTACTCCTTTCTTAGCTCACAATGAAGTAGAGGATTTACAGAACAATGAAACACTTAAAAAGTAGTAATAGAAGTACACAGGAGAATGATCCTTGTACTGAATGACTAGCTCTTCAATAACCTGAACATCTTCAATTCATCAAATAGGAAAAAGATAAAGAGAATATCTTACACTATTTCATCTATTTCAAAAAAGTAAGCAGGAAAAATTGTATTACATTTTTATTTTGCTGGAGGGAAATTGCAAAGCACCTATGTCATTGATGGAAAATTAAAATGACCCCATTATCTACATAAGAGTTAGAAATGATTTATGAAAATAAATATTGCAACATTTGGAGTGGATTTCTAACTCAGGAGTTCGGGAAGATGATGTAGAGAGTTGATGCAGTGGTAATACTGGTTACACTATTATCGGAGGATGTGGCACTATAGAAAATAGAGAACCATCAATCTTAGAATATTTGC